>NC_089492.1:28578055-28881666 GCF_036850765.1 Saccopteryx bilineata
TGTAACATTATATTACTTCAGGTATACAGTATAATGATTTGAGACTTGTATATATGATGGTATGATGGCCATAATAAATCTAGTTAACATCCTTCACCACACAGTTACAATTTGTTTTTTTGATGAGAAATTTTAAGATCTCTTAGTAACTTTCAAATATACATTACAATATTATTAACTATAGTTACCATTCTATGTTACATACACCTGACTTATTTTATAAATGGAAATTTATACCTTTTGAACCTCTTTACCCATTGTGCCCATCACCAGCCCTTTCTCTAATAACTAAAAATTTATTTTCTGTTTCTATGAGCTTGGCTTTAGACATGAGAGATCATACAGTATTTGTCTTTCTTGCACTTATTTCAGTTAGTATATGTGTTCATAGTCCATTTGTGTTGGTGCAATTGGTATGATTGCCTTCTTTATATGGTTGAATAACAATTCACAGAATATATAATATTTAGTTCATTTTCTTTATCTTTTCATCCACTGATGACCCTTGGGTTGATTCCATGTGTTGGCTATTATAAACATTGCTTCAATGAACATAGATATGCAGACAAGGCTTTGAGTTAGTGTTTTTGTTTCATTTAGATAAATAGCCAGAAGTGAACTGCTAGATCATAAAGTAGTTCTAGTTTTTTTTGGTGTTTTTTTTTGAGAAATCTCCATAGTCTTTTCCACAGTGGCTATATCAATTTCCATTCTCACCAGAGGTGAACAAGGATCCTTGTTTTCCATATCTTCATAAACACTTATTTCCTGTCTTTTTGAAAATAGTCATTCTAAGAGGTCTATGGTGATATCTCATTGTAGTTTTGATTTGCTTCTCATGATGACTAAGTGATGTTGACACATTTTCATGTACCTGTTGGCCATCTCTACGTCTTCCTTGGAAAAATGTTTTTGCCTATTCTTTTTTTTTTTTTTTCATTTTTCCGAAGCTGGAAACGGGGAGGCAGTCAGACAGACTCCTGCATGCGCCCGACTGGGATCCACCCAGCATACCCACCAGGGGGCAATGCTCTGCCCCTCTGGGGCGTCGCTCTGTTGCATCCAGAGCCATTCTAGCACCTGAGGCAGAGGCCACAGAGCCATCCTCAGCACCCGGGCCATCTTTGCTCCAATGGAGCCTTAGCTGCGGGAGGGGAAGAGAGAGACAGAGAGGAAGGAGAGGGGGAGGGGTGGAGAAGCAGATGGGTGCCTCTCCTGTGTGCCCTGGCCGGGAATCAAACCCAGGACTCCTGCCGATGCTCTACCGCTGAGCCAAGCGGCCAGGGCCTCTTTGCCTATTCTTTTAATCAAACTGTATCGTTTTTATTATTGAGTTGTATTCATTATTATGTATTTTTAAATTTTTAACCCCTTATCAGAAGTATGGTTTGAAATTTTTTTTTCCATTAAGTAGGTTATCTTTTCATTTTGTTGGTGATTTCCTTTGCTGTGCAGAACTTTTAGTTTCATTTTTCCCCACTTGTTTAATTTTGTTTTTGGTGTCAAATTTTAAAAAATGTAGCCAAGACATATGTAAAGGAGCTTAAAACCTATGTGTTCATCAGAGTTTAATAGTTTTCAGTCTTACATTTAAGTCTTTAACCCATTTAGAGTTAAATATTGTGTATGGTATAAGAGAGTGGTCCACTCTGATTCTTTTGCATATGGCTGTCCAGTTTTCCCAGCATCATTTATTGAAGAGCTTGACCTTTCCTCGTTGTAAATCCTTGGCTCCTTTGCTGTAAATTAATTGACCATAAAGTGTGAGTTTGTTTCTGAGATCTCTATTCTGTTCCTTTCTTTGAGCTATGTTTCTGTTTTTATGCCAATACCATATTGTCTTCATGACTATAGCTTTGTAATATAGTTTGAAATCCAAACATGATAGCTCCCACTTTGTTCTTGTTTCTCAAAACAGTAAACTGCTTTGGACTATTCAGGGGTTTTTGTTGTTGTTCCATACAAATTTTAGAATTGTTTATTCTATTTCTGTAAAAAAAAATGCCAGGGAATTTTGATAAAGCTTGAATTGAATCTAAATTGTTTGGTTAATAAGAACATTTAACACTTAATTCTTCCAATTTGCAAGCACAGAATATCTCTCTATGGGTCTTCAATTTTTTTCATCAATGTTTCATTGTTTTGAATGTACACCTCTTTAAATTTATTCCTAAGTATTCTTTTTGATACAATTATAAATATGATTGTTTTCTTAATTTATCATTCTAGTAGTTCATTATTTGTGTGTAGAATATGAGAAGTTTTATTACTGATTTTTATATCCTGCAGCTTTACTGAATTTATTTATTAGTTCTAACAGTATTTTGGTGAAATTTTTAGGATTTTTGTATGTCATTTAATGTCATCTGCAAAGAATTACATTGTTACTTTTTCATTTATGATTTGAATGATGTTTGTTGTTGTTTTCTTGCCTATTACTCTGGCTGGGATTTCCAATATTTTGTTATACAATATAAAAGTGGCAAGTGCAGAAGTCCTTGTCTTGTTGCTGATACTACAGAAAAGCTTTCAGCTTTTCACCAATGAGTGTGATGATAGCTGTGGGCTTGTCATATAGGGCCTTTATTATGTTGAGGTATGTTTCCTTTATATCCTCTTTCTTGAATTTTAATCATAAATTGATGTTGAAATGATTTTTATTCTTTATTTTGTTAATGTGGTATATCATATTGGTTTATCTAAAGATGCTGAACAGTTCTTGTATCTCTGGAATAAAGCACTTAATCATTGTATGTGATCCATTTACTGTACTGTCAAATTCAATTTGATAATATTTTGTTGAGGATTTCTGTGCCTGTGCTTATCAGGTATATTGGCCTGTATTTTCCTTTTATTGTGGCATTCCTCTCTGGTTTGGCATCAGGGTAATGCTGACCTCGTAAAAATGAGTTTGGAGTGTTTCCTCCTCTTTTTTTGAACAAGTTTAAGAATAATTGATACTAATTCATCTTTAAATGTTTGGTAGAATTGACCGTAAGCCATCTGGTCTTGGATTTTTGTTTGTTTGGAGGTGTTTGGTAACTGATTCAATCTCCTTACTAAAAAAAAATCTGAACAAACCATTTACATTTCTTCATGATTCAGTCTAGATATGTGGTACCTTTCTAGGAATTTATCTTTTTCTTCCAGGACGTCCCATTTATTAGCATATAATTGTTCACAGTAGTCTTTTCTTTTATATTTCTGTGATATCAGTTGTAAAGTCTCCTATTTTGTGTCTGATTTTACTTATTTGCAGCTTTCTCTCTTTTTTTCAATTCAAGGGTTTTTCATGTACTCATGGAGTTTTGTAATTATCACCACAATCTATCTGAGAACATTTTTATCTCCTCAATAAGAAATACCATGTCTTCTGGCTATTGTTTTCCAATTCTTCTATTTCCGCAGCCTCAGGCATGATTAGTCTACTTTCTGTTTATAGATTTAATTATATTTAAATGAAAGTAAACAATATGTAGTCTTTTGTGACTATCTTCTTTCACTTAACATGTTTTCAAAATTCATCCATTTTATAGCATATACCAGTACTTTATTTCTTTTCACTACTGAATAGTATTCCATAGTGTGGAAATAATATAGTTCATTCATTTATCAATTGAAATATATTTGTGTGGTTTCCATCTTTTGGTTATTGTGAATAGTGATGCTATGAAAATTTATGTACAAGTGTTTGTGTGGACACTTGTTTTTATTTTTCTTGGGAGATACTTAGAAATGGAATTGCAACATTATATGACAACTCTGTGTTTAACCATTTAAGAAACTAGCAGACTGTTGAGGGTGCCAATTGTTCCACATTTTTGTCAACACTTATTTTTCTGTTGTTTATTTTACATTGTTTACAATTATAGTCATCCTAAATTGGTGTGAAGTGCCATCTCCTGTGGTTTTGATGAGCATCCCTGGTGGCTAATGATATTGATCATCTTTTCATGTTATTTGTATATCTTTTTGGAGAAATGTCTATTCAGATAACTTGCCTGTTTTTTTGTTTGTTTGTTTTTTGTTTTGTACAGAGACAGAGAGAGGGATAGATAGGGACAGACAGACAGGAACCGAGAGAGATGAGAAGCATCAATTATCAATTTTTTGTTGCAACACCTTAGTTGTTCATTGATTGCTTTCTCATATGTACCTTAACCGTGGGCCTTCAGTAGAACGAGTAACCCCTTGCTCAAGCCAGCGACCTTGGGTCCAAGCTGGTGAGCTTTACTCAAACCAGATGAGCCCCGCGCAAGCTGGCGACCTTAGGGTCTCGAACCTGGGTCTTCCGCATCCCAGTCCGACGCTCTATCCACTGCGCCACCTCCTGGTCAGGCAACCTTGTAGTATTTTTTGAATCACAAGAGTTTTTAATTTTGATGAAGTTCAGTTTATCTTTATCTTTTTTCCTTTTTAAAGAGAAAGGCAGGGAGAGAAAGACAGAGATCACTGTTCCTGTATGTGCCCTGACCAGGGATCAAACAGGCAACTTCTGCACTTAGGACAATGCTCCAAACAACCTGCTTATGCTTGCATTGTCTAAGCCTGTTTTGAGCCATATGGACCTCAGAACTTCAGCTAATCTCCCCATACTGACAGGCAGTGACCACTTAATTGTTATGAGTTTGGGTCTTTACTTCTTGGTGACTCTAGGTAAAGGTTTGTAAATATTGTTTATCTTAAAAAAGAAAGAAAGAAAGAAAGGGAGAGAGAGGGAGGGAGGGAGGGAGGGAGGGAGGGAGGGAGGGAGGGAGGGCAAGAGAAAGAAAGAAAGAGAGAAAGAAAGAGAGAGAGAGAGAGAAAAAAAGAAAGAAAAAAGAAAGAAAGAAAGAAAGAAAGAAAGAAAGAAAGAAAGAAAGAAAGAAAGAAAGAAAAGGCAGCTTGACCTGCTGTGGTACAGTGGATAAAGCATCAACCTGAAATGCTGAGGTCACTGGTTCAAAACCCTGGGCTTGCCTGGTCAGGGCACATATGGGAGTTGATGCTTCCTGCTCCTCCCCCTTCTCTCTTTTTCTCTCCCCTCTCCCTCTACCTCTATACAATGAATAAATAAAAAAAGAAACTTAAATAAAATTTTTTCAAAAAGCTCTCAGCTTCATATATCTTTTCTATTGTCTTGTTAGTTTCCATTTTATTAATTTCCACTCTGATCTTTGCTATTTCTTTTATTTTGCTAACTTAGATTTTGTTGTTCTTTTTCTCATTTTTTAAGGTGTAAAGTTAGGTTGTTTATTTTATCTCTTTCTTATTTCTTTTTTTATTTTTTATTTTTTTATTTTTTCTGAAGCTGGAAACGGGGAGAGACAGTCAGACAGACTCCCGCATGCGCCCGACCGGGATCCACCTGGCATGCCCACCAGGGGCTACGCTCTGCCCACCAGGGGACGATGCTCTGCCCCTCCGGGGCGTCACTCTGCTGCGACCAGAGCCACTCTAGCGCCTGGGGCAGAGGCCAAGGAGCCATCCCCAGCTCCCAGGCCATCTTTGCTCCAATGGAGCCTTGGCTGCGGGAGGGGAAGAGAGAGACAGAGAGGAAGGAGGGGGGGTGGAGAAGCAAATGGGCGCTTCTCCCATGTGCCCTGGCCGGGAATCGAATCCGGGTCCCCCGCACGCCAGGCCGATGCTCTACCGCTGAGCCAACCGGCCAGGGCCTCTTTCTTATTTCTTGATGTAGACATTTATCAAAATGAACTTCCCTTTAGAAGTGCTTTTGCTGCATTCTATAAATGTTGTCTTTCCATTTTCAATGGTCTCAATTTTTTTTTTCTTGATTTCTTCTTTGACCCATTGGTTTTCAGTAGCATGTTGTTTAATCTCCACATATTTGTAAATTTTCTCATTTTTTTCCTTGTTATTTATTTCTTGTTTTATAGCACTGCAGTCAGAAAAGATGCTTGACATGATTTCAATATTCTTAAAAACACTAAGACTTGTTTTGTGGCCTCACATATAATCATCTCCTGAAGGATGTTCCATGTATGCTTAAGAAGAATGTGTTTTCTGTTGTTTTTGAATGAAATGTTCCCTTTATATCTGTTAGGTCAATCTAGTCTGACATCTTTAAAGCCAGTGTTTACTGACTGAGTTTCTGTCTGGATAAGCTATCCCTGGATGAAAGTAGTGTATGAAAGTCTCCTACTATTATTATACCACTCTACCTGTCACTTCAGTTCTCTTAATAATTGCTCTATATATTTAGGCACCCCTATACTAGATGCATAAACATTTATGAAAGTTATGTCTTCATGTTGGATTGACCTATTATTATATAATAACCTTGTTTGTTCCTTATACAGTATTTGTCTTAGTCTAGTTTTGTTACAACTTTTCTTTCCATTTGCATGGATATTTTTTCCATCCCTTCACTTTCAGTCTGTGCATGTCTTTCATCTGAAGTATCTTGCAGGCAGCATATAAAAGGCTCTTCATTTTATTATCCATTCAGCTAGCTACTGTCTTATGACTGGAGAATTTAGTTCATTTACATTTAAAGTAAATGTTGATTGGTATGTACTAATTGCCATTTAGTTAACTGGTTTCTTGTTTTGTACTTCTGTTGTTGCTTTCTTCTCTTGCTCTCTTCCTTTGTTTTATATCTAAAACAATCTATTTTGAGTTGATAACAACTTGTTGTATCGGAATAGCAAGAAGCAGATGTCCTGCCACACAATTAAGAAGCCAAATTAAGGATTCTTTAATGCTGGCTGCACAACTGCATGAAGACCTAAGTCGTTCAAATCAATGCAGCAGCGAATATAGTTTGAGGCTAGCTTTTGAAAACAAAATTGCATACCGATTGAGGAATGGGGAGGACAGGAAGCATGGCAGTAGGACAAAGCAGTGAAGTAAGTTTTTTTTTACAATGTTTATCTATAGGTTTAATTGAGGGAGAAGCATTCTGAGAACACCTGCAACCTTGCATAGCTAGCCTAAGGCCATGGTCTGGGAGACCAGCCTCAAGACCAGGAATAGAAAGTCTTTTTAGAAAAGTAAGTCCTGCCAAAAGTCTCTTTGTTTTAGAGAAAGTTTGTTCTGCTAAGAGTTATTCAGGCCAAAGGCCTTTCTTTTCTTTATTTCAAACTTAAGTTTGAACATATATTAAAGCTCTATATATTTATTCTTCGCCTTAATGTTTTATGTTTTTGATGTCATAATTTACATCTTTTTAGCTTTTATGTACATTAACAAATTATTATAGTTATGCTTATTTTTACTACTTTGTCTTTTAATTTTCATACTAGCTTGACAAGTGATTAACCCATCATCTTTTCAATAGATATTTTTTCTATTATTAATTTGTGTTTTTGTTTCCATTTAAAGAATTCCCTTTAAACATTTCATGTAGGGACTGTCTAGTGGTAATTAATTCCTTCAGCTTTTGTTTGTCTGAAACACTCACTTCTCTCTTTCAATTCTGAAGGTAAAATTTGCTAGTAAATGTATTCTTAGTTGGCATTTTTTTTCTTTCAAAACTTTGAATATATCCCTTCTGTCCTACAAAGTCTCTGCTTGAAAACCTGATTATTGTCTGATGGGGTTTTCCCTGTACATAACAAGTTGTTTTTCTCCTGCTGAAGACTCTCTCCTTAACTTTTGACACTTTAATTAAAATGTGTCTTGTGGTTATTTTGGGTTCATCAATGTTGGAACTCTCTGTGCTTCCTAGACCTGGATGTCTGTCTGTTTCTTTGCCCAGGTTAGAGAAGTTTTCACCCATTATTTTTTCAAATAATATTTCTGGCTTTTTCTCTGTTCTTCTTGGGAACCCAGGACTTAAAAGTTGAGGTATCTGGTATGGGGTCAACTCCTTCATTCTTCAGGGAGATGTTCAAGGTGTTACGTCCCCTCTCACTTGTGAATCCTGGTGCAGCGGCTGCGCTGTATGGCAAACTGGGTCTCAGCCTCCCCTACCCACTTGCATGGGGGTGTTTTCTCACTCACCTCATTTGTAGGAGTTGCTCAGCCGTGTCTGGTTTCGTCTTCGAAGGAGATTGTTCAGTATGTAGCTGGAGATTTGGTGTCCTTCTGGGAGGCTGGTATAGCATCCTCCTTTGTTGCCGTTTTACACCAGCACTCCTATGACTCAATTTTTTGAACTGACTAGCGTAGTAGGAAATAAAATTAAAACATGTGTAGTCAAGGACAAGAAAATGAAAACCTGTTTAAAGGTGCTTTTGAAAAATGGAGCAGAATAATTAGCCTTAGCCACCTTCCTTTCTCCCCACCGCCACCCCCAGAAATAGTAACAAGGAAGGTAAAGATGGGCTTAAGGAACCAAAATAGAACTTTACATTTTCAAGATTTTAAAAGTACGTATTATATTTATTTATCTTTTTTAAGATTTTATTTATTCATTTTATAGAGGGTGCAGAGAGAGAGAGAGAGAGAGAGAGAGAGAAAGAAGGGCAAGGGGAGGAGCAGGAAGTGTTAAGCCAAATTCAGAGGGACCCAAAACATGAAAGACAGGAATAAGGTCTGTGGATTACATATCAAAGCTTTATTGTCTAGCTTGGCCAAGGGCGGGAACTCCAACAGAAATCTGACAGAGAGCGTGCCGGCCCTTTGTTCTACTTAGTTTTTATAGTTTTGTAAGTGGGAAGTACAAAAGCAAAAATTGCAATTAGGAGCCCCTTACCACTATTGGTTATAGTCATATGTCCTTTAACATGATAGGACCACATTCGATTTGCAAGCCATACATCCTTTTGGGGAAAACAAAGTTTATAAGCCAACACAATGGTAGAAAGATGTCTTTGTACATATTAAAAAGCCTTCCTATATTATCTAGTGTTCATCTGCTATCTCTCTGTCCAGAGTCATATGTGTTAACCACACGCATTTACATAGGAGAGGTAGTTTCGGTGGGGACAAATGCCCGCAAATGGCTCATTGCTATGAGAAAAGGTTTATTTTGGTTTTTCTCTCCCTGTACCTGGCTAGCCATTCACCCTTTTCCCCACAGGCGTAGTGGAATGTCTGGGGATCCATGTTTTCCTCCCCTCTGCATTTACAATTCAATGCCAAGGGCCATCCTGACTATGCCAATCACACAGTACAGAGACTATTCATTCTCACTCACAATTTCTCTGCACATCTTAACCCAAATCAACAAAATATTTCTCAAGCCTCCCAAAATATTAATATTAATTCTGTAGCTTTTGGTACTTTACAACACCTACGGGGGAAGTGGCTCAGTTGCTCCTCAGGAAGCATCAACTCCCATAAGTGCCTTGACCAGGGAAGCCCCGGGTTTTGAACCAGCAACCTCAGGGTTCCAGGTTCATGCTTTATTCACTGCGCCACCACAGGTCAGGCCAACTACATTATTATATTTAGAATTCACTTCTTAAAAGCTAACTTTCTTCATAGATTTATGATGTGTTTTTTGCTCTGTTTTAAACATAAGTAGATTTCTTTTGATAAAGTTATTTGAGATGACTAGTTTACAGCCCAATTAAAAATCTCACTTAGAGGGTAAATATCTCTTCTTATTCCTATAATTTGTCTCCAGCATAAAATTGGTTAAGGGACACTTAGTGTCAAATTGTGTAAGGCCAGTGGCTGCCGCCATCACCATGCAGGTTCTCATTGGATTCAGGCAGACAGTAAAGGAACAGTGTAGCCAGAAAATGCTAGGCCATTCAGTTTATTTAAGTCTCATAACAGGGACTCCCAAACCCCTCAGCTCACACTGGTGCTCCCTCCCTCTCTCTATCTCTGCCCTCTCTGCAAAACAAGCTGAGGGTAAAACTCCTTCTCCAGCAGACAATAGCAAACAGCATCCCCTCCCAAGCAGGAAGTCTATCTGCTATTTGCAATCTGCCACCCGCCCGCCCTGAGGGCAAGCACCTGCAGCCTTCCATGGAAACGTGGTGCTGCCCCAATACAAGGGAGCAAATTTTAAAAACATGTGTTTATTCAACAAACTGTAAGTCAGGAAAAGTTTATATATTAATTTTCATGATTTCATCAACTTGAATTATGTCATTAACATTGCTATTATTTTTAAAATCTTTAGAAGTTTTTCTCTTTTAGGTAAATAAACCCTAGCCTTTGTTTTTGCCATTGCTTAGTGGTTTCACTATTAATTAATATCTCTATAATTGATTAGTTTGCTTTGAATTGGTTTTAGGATCCTTGTAATACTGGTAGTTTTTTTAGATTATTCTGAACTATGAAACAGGCCTAGCATTTGCCAACAGGACATCCTTCTGTTCCTTCTAGCCTCTCTACGCAGTAAGGATTGCAGAGCTTACGTTACACATCGGGTCCCTCTACATGGAGTCACAGAGTATTTCAGACCTATCCTCTCCAGTTAAGAAGTCACTTTTGCATTTGAGAGAGGAAAAGTTCTTGTCAAATACAATCATCAATGAAGCATAAATATTTATACACAGTCAGTAGGACAGGACATCAGTCATCCAAATAATCAACTCCACCTGGTGTGGCTTATTGTTGTTTGCATTAGTACAATTATTTGTTAAAATTCCTCTCTCACTTTAATACAAAAGAAACAAAATCAGTGTTTACCAAATATTCCTCTCTTAAATACAGATAATTCACTTACTGGTCCTCTGTGCCATCCATCTTATAAAATGCTCCTGTGTGGCAGATATTGGAAAACTAAAACTTGTATTTCAATCTCTCTTGCAGCGGGCTGGGGTTCTAGCTACCAGGCAGGTTTTAGCAAATGAGATCCACTCAGGCTGCGTCTAGAAGATGGAAGTGGGCAGGAAGCCAGTGATCGACTTCATGGCTGTTTTCTGTGGGCAATCATAGCCAGAAATGTTGGGTCTCCCTGCACTGGTGCTCAGTGTCTGGCGGCTGCCATGAGGACACCCAGCAGCATTTGCAGAGGTGCTACAGTGGCCTTATTCTTCCTACCCCTTGATCAGCACGGCAGAAGCAGCTCCTCTGATTGGTGAGTTCTGCATTGTGACTATTGAGGATCATTCCTGGAGGTCCTTCCCAGAAGCCATTGCTTCCTTGTCTTGAATCACTTTCTGCTTCGAACAGCTAGATTTGTGTGTCTTGTAACTCTGTCCTGGCTGATACTGTCTCAAGAAGAAAGAGAAAAGAGCAGCTGAGGTGAATTTAAGGTAAACTTTTCATTGTAAGTCTGAAAGCATTTCCAAGAAACTCAGCCACTAAAGTTCAACTATTGTAGCCTGCAGCCCTTGGTGGATGTATGACAAGTGATGGGCCCTGCTGATAGGAAGTATGGCCAGATGCAAAGAGAAGAGCCTTTGAAGTCAGGCAGGAAGGGTTCCCGGGTAGAGCTATTGTTTCCAGACAGGCTGGCAAAAGAAAGGTAGCAAAATCAAAGAAGAAACTTAACCCTTTAGATAGAGATAAAAGTCCAATAGTGATCACTGGACGATTAGAGTCTGGGCCTGGAAAGGAAACCTATGCTAAGCTAGAAGTGGAGAGACTCAAGTATAGTTGAGAGGAACAGATCGATTTTCCTGCCTCTCCCTCCCTCTCTCTTTCTAAAATCTATAGAATAAACATATATAAAGAGAAAGAGAGAGAGAGAGCAGTCTTTGGAAGGCAGTGGTCTTGAGGTCAGCTTCACTTACTGGCTGCATAAACTTCAGCATTTTTCTTAGTCCCTGTGCCTCAGTTTTTACAACTACAAAATTTAGATATTAATACCTTGCTCCTAGGGTGGTTTTATTGAAGTATGCAAAGCACCTGTAGTACCTAGCACAGAACAGGTAATAAAAAAGTAATAAACTATTATTTCCTCAGCTTTCACACAGAGACAGGCAGAATAAAATATGAGAATTGAAGCAGAAGAAAACAAAAAAGATAAATTGCAAGAGACGGAGCCAGAAGGGCCAATGCTATCTCTTAGGCCCTGAGACACAGGGTAAAGGCAGCCTTCTCCTATGGTGAGAAGAGAGGAAACAGAGGAGGCTGGAGCCACAAGGAATCTAGGACAAGCCCACCTGCTGCACGAGCACTGGGTGACTATGAAAACACAGGGCTGCTCACAGCGGTGGAGGTATGCATAGTGGTTTCAATTAGAATTCTCTGTTTTCACTCAAAACTTGCCAAAAATGTTCTTTTGAGGTGGAACTCTCCAGTATTTTGTTATGGCTCAAATTGATTATTTGAGGTAGCACTGGAAGAAAGTAAAGACATACTTGTTATCAGCATGCACAAAAGTGGGAGAGGAGACACACAGCTATAAGATCCCGCTGTTTTCAAGTTAACCATTTTAGATTGTCCATACAAATCGTTTTAAAAGCAGCTGCATTTTCTCATTGAAATGCAGAATGTGAAAGAGCTTCACAGGGAGGGATTTTGTGCTCCTGTTAAGGGTCTGAATATGTGGACAACACTGACTAAAACAGTGGACTTACTGTGAGTAGAAGCCGTATCTCTGCTTATTTGTGCCAGTGTGACTTAACGGGCACTAACTGCATCCACAGCCTACACACGTACTTTCTGCAGCCAGCAGAGCACAAACATAACTGGTTAATCCGTCAAACTATTGGTCAGTTCAGTGAAACAAAAGCACAATTGTTTTCCCCATGCAAATCCAACTTCTTTATACACAAAGCTACAATCTTCTAGTTAAATTGTCACCATTTTAAATACCTTATCAAAAATGATAATATAGCCCTGGCCGGTTGGCTCAGTGGTAGAGCGTCGGCCTGGCGTGCAGAAGTCCCAGGTTCAATTCCCAGCCAGGGCACACAGGAGAAGCGCCCATCTGCTTCTCCACCCCTCCCCCTCTCCTTCCTCTCTGTCTCTCTCTTCCCCTCCCGCAGTGGAGGCTCCATTGGAGCAAAGATGACCCGGGCGCTGGGGATGGCACCTTGGCCTCTGCCCCAGGCGCTGGAGTGGCTCTGGTCGCAAAAGAGCGACGCCCCGGAGGGGCAGAACATCACCCCCTGGTGGGCAGAGTGTCGCCCCCTGGTGGGCGTGCCGGGTGGATCCCGGTCGGGCACATGCGGGAGTCTGTCTGACTGTCTCTCCCCGTTTCCAGCTTCAGAAAAATACAAAAAAAAAAAAAAGGGTAATATATATGATTATTGATTATTATAAACTAAGACATGGATTCAACTATACTTTTAGGAATGGTTATGCTCCACACAGTTCAACCTCCACCTAGTTAGTGCCCTTTTTCTGTAAGAAAGCTTACCTTGGTCAGCCAGCGGTAGAGATGAAAAACACGAATGTTCTTGAGCTGAGCTCAGAAGTATGATGCTCCGTGGGGAAGCCGGGAGCTCCAGACACTTCGGGAGCCGTCAGCAGACAGGACAGGTGATGCGGCTTCAACTGTTAGGGCCAATTTAATTCAGAATGAAATTTCGTGCAGATATTTGAACTGATGAGGAGTCAGGGAATAAGGCGCTAATATTGCACCGGATTAGCATTACATACCTGGTTCCTGGCACGCTTTGGATCACTGATCCCACTAAGACAACAGGGAAATGCTAGAAAGTCTACTGCTCTCGGAGGCCAACCTCCCTGAGAACCCCGTGCTGCTTACAGACATCCAGTTCAAGCTCTCAGAGGGACTTCTCGCCGGTGACTTCATCTTCCCCTGCTGGACACGTGGAGCCCTGCCTTTGGCAAGCTCAGGCTTAGCTCCAGCGTGCCGGCAGCTCTGCCTCCATTCCCCGCAAGCCACTGCCTGCTTCACAGACCGCTGTGGCATGGAGCACTTGAGCAAAAATCCCACAGAATCTGATATCACCATTTTAAGCAAGAAACTCTGCCATTTTCTTCCCAGGGCTTCTACCCTGGCATCCACCCAGGGTACTGGTGGCCGACAAATGTTAATGTACAATTCACGCTAGCCCCTCAGCCAGCTTGCACAGTGAGCTAGCTGGCCTGCAGACCGCCCCTGGGGCGCCGCAGTCCTTTGCAGTCTGTAGCATAGACTCTCCTGCCTGCAGGTGGGTCTGGGACAGCCCTGGCTTTCTAACTCACTGCAGCAGTTGGCAAGAATGCTACCATGATGACGCTCCTGTCCTGGTCCTTCCCTCACTTTATTCACTCTAACTCTCATATCCATTCTAAAATCTATTTTGCATCTTAATACTACATTAGTACTCTAACATTTGCTGTGTTTATCTAATCCTCCCTGCTTGACATTTTCACTTGAATTTTAATAGACCTAAAGTTTAATAATAGTTTGCAGAGTAAATATACCATTAAAGTTATAATTTAATTGGAGATATTTATCTATCTATCTAGTACTTACTCTATTAAATACTTTGCAAAGATGATATACAAGATGGTTAAAAGCATCAATTTAATATCAGCCAACACAGATTTAAATCCCAGCTTGGACACTTTATTAGCTTTGTAATTTCAGCAAATTAATATTTAAAAGGGCTTCATTTTTCCATTTATAAAATAGAAATACTACTGGTATCAACTCCAAGACTATTTTGAGAATGAACAGAGATGTCATATGAAAAACTCAGTGACAGTCTGGCATGTAATAAACAAGAAAGTCAGCATGCACTGTGACTGATAGCAGAACTTCCTTTTTCATTTAATGAGATTGGTCACTGTAACCCCATTGCACAGATGAAGGAACTACAGCTCAGAAAAGCTAAGGAAATGTGTGGCATGGAGCACTTTAGCAAAAAACCCCACAGAATCTGATCTCACCATTTTAAGCAAGAAACTCGGCCAAGAAACTGACATGCTCAAGTGCTGTCTTTCTTTCGGGTAGATTTCCAAGGCCATTTTCTTCATAATTACCCTGCTTCCTGCAAGCAAATGTCTCCCAACCATGAACTTGTCACATGTTATCTATATACTTCTAATTTTATGACACTGTAGGAGTTAAAAAAATCATGCAGCTGGTAATTGCCTGAAAAGGTACTTATTCCCAGACCCGACTCCAGAACCGGGGGTCTTCCGTACAGTACTGGTGGTCCTTGTCTCTCATTCTCTAGAACTGCGGATGCCCATGTGTGCCCACAGGAATTCATACGACTGGGATTGCGGCAGCTGCTCCTAAGTGACTTTTCACTATTTTCTGGTTTCGCAGAGAAACTTGACCTCGAAACAGAGCACACTGCTTCTCCCCTATAAGAGAGCGGCAAAGCCTTCCTCATGTTGCAGGGGCCAAAGAAAAGGAGAACAAGTACGTACATGAAACCCACTGATAAAGTGTTAGTCTCTTCTAACAGCTGCTGCGTGTTGGGAGCTATTATTTCACTCATTTGTCACTAAGGACAAATATGATTCTTGAGGATTAGATGCCTCAAAGGTAATTCCTGCTTGTTGGACAAAAACCATAGCACCTGACAAAAGGCAAGCTCCTGGAAGGGGTTGTGTGTAAGTTATGTTTTAACTCTGAAAGGACATGCAGGAGCTCTATAGGAAAAGATGTCAGAAATGACTGCTCCCTGGGGCAGAACAGGGTGCAGGTGTCTGGAACGAGCCACTGTGAGGCCTGCTGATGTCCCACCAGGAACTGGCAGACTGACTGTGCTGTCTCCTCAGATCTAGCACCAGTGGTCACTGGACCGCTTTCAGTTCAGCCCATGTGCCCCCACCCCCACCCCCGTATCTACTCTGAATCAAGCTCTCATTAACCTCTTCCCAGGGATATTTTAATAGTTCCCAACCATGCTGCTGAACCCATCATTTTACAGCTCTACCAGAACCTTTCTTAGATCTGTTTTCCCAACTGAGGTCGCTTAGTTTACCAGTCAAGGATGCCACGATCTGTCTCCGGCTCTAACTTCCCAGTTCTCTTCCCCATTCATGCCCTGTGCTTTCTCTTCGCTGAGACTTGACACCTATCATTACATTTACCTGGAGGTCTCTGTCGCCTTTCCGCATGCTCAAGTGCTGTCTTTCTCTCAGGTAGATTTCCAAGGCCATTTTCTTCATAATTACCCTGCTTCCTGCAAGCAAATGTCTCCCACCCATGAACTTGTCACATGTTATCTATATACTTCTAATTTTATGACACTGTAGGGGAGAAAAAAAAATTTCCTCTACCTATCTTAGAATCTCCAGCTTAGGGCCCTGTATATTAGATTGACCAAGGTTAGGTTAGCAAGAGAAAAGCAAACAAAAGTTTACTCATAGTTGCATCATGAATGTACACAGGGTAGCACCCAACAACGAGTAACCCAACAGGGTGACTAGAACTGAGACTTATTTTAAGCTAAATGAAGGGAAAGGGGTTTGAGGAGTCTGGGCAAGGGAGGCAGTTAAGGGAAGCCAACCAGAGAGACTATGGTAAGTAAGTGTTTAATATGGTTTGTTGTGGAGATTTCAGTAGGTGCCTTTTTCATTGATAGGAGTTGTTAAGAATCCCCTTCCTGATACGGGGGAGGGAGAACTCTCTACAAGTGGAAGTTGCATTTAAAAACGTAAATTTCCATTGCATGAGTGTACGGCCTGTGGCCGCAGCCATCACAGCCGGGCAGGTGCAGGTTCATGTTCCCATTGGATTCGGACAGACGGTAAGGAAACAATGGGGCTGAAAACTGGTGGGCCATTCCTTTATTCCAGCCTTGCAACCGGCCGGCAAGTAAAATCAAACACATGGGGCATGAAAACCCCCTCACACATTCTCCGGTTCCACACCAGGAGAATCTTTTCCAGTTTTTCCTAGAACCAAAGGTCCCCACGGGTCTCAGTCACCTCTGGTTCCCCATCTGCCCACCTTCTCCCTTCTCATCTCGGCACAAACTGGCTTCTCCTTCAGCACCCTGCCATCTTGGCTGCTTTTTCTCTTCTGCACACTTATTCCCTGCTTTCACTGCAAAAACATGGCCTCCTTCTTCCTCCTTTTTCTTCTCTCCTTAAAACATTTTGAGCAAAAACCCTTCCTCCAGGGACATTAGCATAACAATGGCCCTTCCCAAGCAGGAAGGTAATTAGCAGTTTCACAGATCACATATCTGGGCGGTGGCCATTTTTAACAATAAAAGTGAGCAAACCTGAAAAATCATATTTTACAGACTCATTTGCCCAACAATGAGGAAAATTTGTGCCTCGTTTTTTAGAGCTTTTCTTGCTTCTGCTCATTCTCAATGGTCTTTAGCTCAAAATAACCCATATACCTTTTAGGGTGGCATGATTCCTTACTTTGTACCTGCAAATATCTAATCTTGTCTACTCTAAAGCTGGTGGTTGTGACCAAGCAGATTTGCATTGAACTCAGGCATATGGTAAAGAAACTGTGGAGCCAGAAAGTGTTGAGCCATTCTGTTTAATCAAGTCTTGCAATGGCGGAAGAGCAAGCAGGCAGGGAAGACCGCTTTCCTCTTAGAGCTAATGAGCAGAGCAAACAGGTAGGTGACACCCCTTCTCCCACAAACAATAGCAAAATTGTCCCCTCCCAATGGTGGCAATCTGCAATCTATAATCTGCCTCCCTGAGGGCCAGCACCTGCAGCCTTACATAGAGTGTACACACATGGTGCTGCCCCGTGCTCATGCACCAATCAGGCAAAGTACAAGCGAGCAAGCCTAACACCTTTGTATGCCCAACATCTACCATTACTATATTTGGATTGTCCTAACATCAAACTTGGGATCTCTTCCTTTTCTGCCTCAGCAAGATACTGCAAAAGGAGAGAAGCAGTATAAAAAAAAAAAAGGCTCTGGCCAAATGGTTCAGTGGTAGAGCATCGGCCTGGCGTGTAGGAGTCCCAGGTTTGATTCCCGGCCAGGGCACACAGGAGAAGCGCCCATCTGCTTCTCCACCCCTCCCCCTCTCCTTCCTCTCTGTCTCTCTCTTCCCCTCCCGCAGCCAAGGCTCCATTGGAGCAAAATTGGCCCAGGCACTGGGGATGGCTCTATGGCCTCTGCCTCAGGCGCTAGAATGGCTCTGGTTGCGACAGAGCAATGCCCCAGATAGGCAGAGCATTGCCCCCTGGTAGGCAGAGCATCGCCCCCTGGTGGGTATACTGGGTGGATCTCGGTCAGGCGCATGCGGGAGTCTGTCAGACTGCCTCCCTGTTTCCAATTTCAGAAAAATATAAATAAATAAATAAATAAATAAATAAATAAATAAAGGATGAGGTCCTCCTTTTTTTAGTGGAAACTAGATAGGTGCCTGAGGAGAGGTCCACTCTGCAAACACTGACTCATCAATCCCACTCTCAGGAGAGAAAAACACTTGGGATTACTCAAAATTGCTTTCTTAACAAAGATTTGTATGACTGGGTGGCTCCATTGTCCTTGGAAAGAAAGCAGAATTCTGTATCTCTTAGCTGAAGCTAAGAGCAGGCCCAGGGTTGGGAGAGCTGACTCTGAGCCCAGGAGTTGGAAGAAGCTAAGGTCCTCTCACTCCACCCACGGAAGCTGTTGAACAGGGAGCAGATGATGTTCTCCCAACATCTACCTCTTCCACATAAGGATAATTTTTGAGAAAAAGAGCAGAAGTTGCCCTTTTGTTAGGTACATTTGAGAAAAATCTCCACCTGTAAGATTGTATCTGTACTAGAAAGGGAAGGATGACCCTCAATCTCCAGAAACTCTTGTCAATGGAAGAGGCAAGCACTGAAATCTGCTTACCCTTGTTAGCCATGCTTGACCCGATAACCTTCCCTAACTGGCTTCCCCCACACCCCCAATATCTTCTTTTGTCTTTAGCTGGAGATGGTATTTAAGGTGATTGTTTAGGCCATTTTGGGTAGTTCTACTCAGTCTCCCTGGATACCTTCCATGTATGTAAGGTCTGTGGATAATGGGGAAAGCTCAGTCCTAGGAACTTTGGCTAGGACCACCCACAACCAAGTGCACCAAAAGAAACTTCCCAGGAACCCTTTGGAAAACAGCGACCGTCTGCCAGCCAGTGAGATTGTACCATGTCATATTAGCTCGACCACTCTAGGGACCCTTTAAATATCTCCCACACGGGTCACCACTTGCGACTTCCCTGGCCTCCATCTTTTCACAGGGCCAGGGAACCTTGTTGGGTGGGAAGCACTCTCTGTACTCAATAAAGCCTTTTATTATTCCACACTTCATGGCTCCAGCCCCTTCCTTCCTTCTCGGTGGAGAAAAATACCTTACATTTTGGTGCCAAAAACCCAGGAGGAGTTTGAAGTCCACAAGGACTGCTCCTCTCCTCTTCCCCTCTGAGAAAGAACCAGGATCTCTGACCTTCCACCCACTTTGGAGCACAGTGTGGTAAGTCCCCTGCCTCCAGCCACCCTTGAGTTCTTTCCTCTGAGACTCCCTGTCCGAAACTGTAGCTACGTCAGGGACCTCTTTCCATTCCAAGTGAGTGTGCCTGTGGAGATGTCCGGAGCATAACCACTTTACCTTATCCATCTGTGGCCAGAGTTTGAGTTCTGGGATGCCCACACTCAATTCTGACCACTCTGAGGAATGAGGGTGGCCGTGGGGGCACAGAAATCTCCCTCCCTAAAGAAGAAGAAACTGTTCTTCTCCGCTGTGGCCAGGCCACAGAACCCACTGAATTAGCCTCCTAAAGGGACTTTCGGTTTTAAAACCCTCACCAATTTAACTATCACCAAAAAAGCTGGGAGCTGATTGGAGGTCCCTTACATACAGGGCTTCTAATTATTCGCACACCCATCCTTAATCTCTGTGCTGCCTGTTCCCCCACGCAGGCCCTTTTTCTGGCCAGAGAAACCTCACCTAAAACCTCCACTCCTAATCTTTCCTTCACAGACTCCCAACTCTCTTTCCCTCCTGCCTGACCCCTGGGGGCACCCCTCTCTTGGGACTTCTCTCTGGTCCCTCTTTTGCTTGGGTATCTTCCCTCCAAGAGAGAACCCCCTAACCCCCTTTGCAAAATCCTATTCACCACTACCATTCTCTTTCTCCTCCCCTGCTGACCAGGGGCCCCTCCCTTCTCCACTGTGTTCTTAAGTCCCTCCTCTGTCAGGCCATTCTCAGCCTGGCATTGGCTCTTACACTGGTTTTCAGGACATCCAACCCCAACTTTCTTGCGGGAAGTTCTGGCCCTGTTCTGCCTTTGGCTCCAGCATTTCCTGCTGGATCTGGGTGCCGGGCTCCCCATGAACCCCCCAACCCCCAAACCCCTATCCAGAACCTGTGAACACAGCATTTAAAGTTTTTAGTGGTCCCAACTAGTAGAAGCAGGCCAAGGCTGTTCGCCAGGCCTGCATGCAGCAGAAGGTAACGCTCCAAACCCAGGCTCTTGTGGCAACCCTGAGGCCAGCAGATCAACAGAGGCAAGGCACAGGAGGTGCCCAACCCAAGTCAGGGCCGCAAAGAAAATCCCCACCAGGAGCTTGCTTTAAGTGTGGCAAGCAGGACCACTGGTCCCAGCAGGGCCCCTGCCCGCAGCTGCCCACTGAGCCCTGCCCTGACTGCAAGCAGCTTGGTCACTGGCAAAGCAACTGCCCCCTTTGGGCAACAAGCTTTTCCTCAGCACCTCTATGTGGAGGAGAAGCCACCCAAATGGGAGGCCAATCCAGCCAGGTGGGTGCATCACTCAAACTTCTAGGACACGGCCTGGACTCGGAGAACCCAGGGTATGCTGCAATGACTGGGACCACTGGCAGTCGGAACCACTGGGCTCCATCTATCTCCAACTCACCAAAAGGCTGGGCCCTACAAATCCCCCTATTACTCCTCTTTTTTAAAAATCCTTACAGGACTGCATCCGCGAAGTTTCTCAACACACAGCAAAACAGATGTTCCTCCTGACACCCCTCAAAACCACCACCTTCCGATCCCTCCCCCACAATGCCCCTAATCAGCAGGAAGTAGCCAGATGAATAAGCAGTGCCCCTATTCTATTTAACATAAAAGGTCAGAATGTAAGGTCGGTGGATAATGGAGAAAGCTCAGGCCCGGGAACTTTGGCTAGGACTGCCCACAACCAAGCACGCCAAAAGAAACTTCCCAGGAACCCTTTGGAAAACAGCGACCGTCTGCCAGCCAGTGAGATTTCACCATGTCATATTAGCTCGATCACTCTAGGGACCCTTTAAATATTTCCCACTCGGTCACCACTTGTGAATTCCCTGGCCACTATCTTTTCACGGGGCCAGAGAACCTCGTTGGGTGGGAAGCACTCTCTGTACTCAATAAAGCCTTTTATTATTCCACACTTCGTGGCTCTAGCCCAGGGGTCCCCAAACTTTTTACACAGGGGGCCAGTTCACTGTCCCTCAGACTGTTGGAGGGCCGGACTATAAAAAAAACTGTGAACAAATCCCTATGCACACTGCAGATATCTTATTTTAAAGTAAAAAAACAAAACGGGAACAAATACAATATTTAAAATAAAGAACAAGTAAATTTAAATCAACAAACTGACCAGTATTTCAATGGGAACTATGCTCCTCTCACTGACCACCAATGAAAGAGGTGCCCCTTCCGGAAGTGCAGCGGGGGACCCCTGCTCGAGCCCCTTCCTTCCTTCTTGGTGGGGAAAAATACCTTACAATGTATACAAAAAATATACATGTTATTAAACATCTCTCTCTCTTTTTTTTCCTGTTAGTTTTTTATTACAGAGGGGTCTCAGCCAAACCCAGAAGGGTAGGTGAAAAACCATCTTTCTTCCTATTGGGCAAATGAGTTTGTAAAATTTGTATTTTCTGAGTTTGCTCACTTTTTTTTTTAATTTTATTTTTTTAATGGGGTGACATCAATAAATCAGGATACATATATTCAAAGATAACAAGTCCAGGTTATCTTGTCGTTCAATTATGTTGCATACCCATCACCCAAAGTCAGATTGTCCTCTGTCACCTTCTATCTTGTTTTCTTTGTGCCCCTCCCCCTCCCCCTTTCCCTCTCCCATTCCCCCCTCCCCCCTGTAACCACCACACTCTTATCAATGTCTCTAAGTTTCACTTTTATGTCCCACCTACGTATGGAATAATGCAGTTCCTGTTTTTTTCTGATTTACTTATTTCGCTTCGTATCATGTTATCAAGATCCCACCATTTTGCTGTAAATGTTCCGATGTCATCATTTCTTATGGCTGAGTAGTATTCCATAGTGTATATGTGCCACATCTTCTTTATCCAGTCATCTATTGACGGGCTTTTTGGTTGTTTCCATGTCCTGGCCACTGTGAACAATGCTGCAATGAACATGGGGCTGCATGTGTCTTTACGTATCAATGTTTCTGAGTTTTGGGGATATATACCCAGTAGAGGGATTGCTGGGTCATAAGGTAGTTCTATTTTCAGTTTTTTGAGGAACCACCATACTTTCTTCCATAATGGTTGTACTACTTTACAGTCCCACCAACAGTGAATGAGGGTTCCTTTTTCTCCACAGCCTCTCCAACATTTGCTGTTACCTGTCTTGCTAATAATAGCTAATCGAACAGGTGGTGAGGTGGTATCTCATTGCTCACTTTTATTGTTAGAAAATGGTGCTGGGCAGCCATGTGTGTGCTTGTCCTCAGAGCAGGGTAGCTGATTGTAAATTGCGAATTGCATTCCTGCGTGGGAGGAGCCACTATTTTGCTAATGTTTGCTGGAGGAGGGGTCTTTGTGAGCCCAGACAGTTTTGCAGAGAGAGAGAAAGTGTGCAAACAAGGAACCAGAGCTGAAGGGCTTTGCAAGCTCCACTGAGACTGGTGGGGCCTTTGATTCTAGGAGGAACCAGAGAAGATTCCCCTGGTTGTGAAACCAGAGAATGCGTCAGGGCTTTGGGAGCCCTGAATGAAAGGGAAGTGTTTTCCTGCCTGTTTGCCCATTAGCTAGGGTGAAACTTTAATAAAGGAATGGCCCATCATCCTCCAGTTTTACTGTTTCTTTACTGTCTGCCCGAATCCAGTGTGAACCTGCATGGCCACCATGGCAGCGGCCACTAACCTTCCACTCCCCTTCCACTGCCCTGGAGCCTGGGAAGTGACTGTGCCAGTGAAGTAAAGAAGGCAGTTTTAAAGAAGCATCATCCCAATGCACCTAACAGTGCCCTTAACAGATGAAGGAAAAACAACTTGTTTACCTTGTGTCCTTTTCTTTAACCATTCCCTAGCCCCCTTCATCCGGATTTCTCCTTCTGAGGGATGGAAGGAAAAACAACTTGTTTACCATTCCTCAGCCCCCTTCATCTGGCTTCTCCCACCATTCCCAAGCCCCCAGTTAATGACATTCCCACCTCTCCCTTCCCCCGTTGCATGACCAACTAGCCAATTGGTAAAGAGTAGGATTGTATGGTCACACCGCAGCCAAGGGGGCAAGACCCAGCCTAGGGCCCACGTTAGGGATAAAAACAGAAGCCAAATCCCTGCCCATGTGCTTGCTGGCCGGCTGTCACTAGCAGCAGCACGCCCTTCTGCAGAAGTTATTAAAGATGCCTTGCCAAGGTATTTTGTCTTCTCAAGTCTAGCTTAATTGCAGCTCTAACACAGAGAACACACATGGTCACACACATGGTCCCACACACGTCTGAGGACCCTGCCCAAGAGCTTCAGGAGAGGTTGAGCATCAGCCTCCCTGGATGCTTCAGGCTCTGCACATCAGCATAGCCAATCTGAGACACCTGTTCATTCCTGAGGTCAGCATGAGAAGTCTGGTGATGAGTGGTTAGCCCTACAGATCCTATGGAAAAATGACTATTTTGGATTTGCTACTACTCCTAATAGGTAAGAAGAGAGTTGTCAATCACTTTATCTCATGGGGGAGGGAACCCAATAGCTGAGGGGAGGGCTACTCCAGTTACAATAATAAAACAGCTTGAGTAGATGGTCTCTTGTCTTATTCATAAAGGTCATTAGCACCTTGCACACTAGGTGTTAATACTTAATGAAAAAGTTATAGTTATGTTTTGATGGTTGATGTCTTATTGCCTCATATATGCAATTCCTCTCACTTGGAACTTTTTCTAATAGATATAGAATGTAAACGACAAGCTTTATATAATAAGACATTGTAAAAGTTCTTTTTGATGACTCAAACATTTATATATTAATTTAATAAAAATGTATGAACTCCTAATATATGTAGAGAAGCATGTTAGATAGTAAAATACTATAGCACTTATGCCTAAGAAACACAGTACATTTAAGAAATTCATCAAGCATTTACATATGAACCTGGCTAGGCAGTGAGAAAGAAAAAAATAAATCCACATATTACTATAAATCATGAGTACCGTGAAGAGCACAAATAAGGTAAAGTAATAGAAAATAACTCAGTCGTTTAGATTGGTAAGGGAGGATCTCCAGGCAGAGGGAAGGTTTCAGCGAGACCTGAAGGTCAAGAAATTATGAGAAAACTGGTCCAGACAAAGAGAATGGTGTGTTGAAGGCATACACTCTACACAGATAAGGTGGGTATTATAAGGTCATAAACTATTAGAGTGATAATGATTTTGAATGTATTCATTTCAACAAGTATCTACTGGGTGAATACGGTGAACTGGAGACACAATGATGGACACAGACACAAAAAGCTCCCCTTCTCCTGAAATGTACAATTAGGTGAGAAAGACAGACTTTGAGCTTGCAGTGACAGATGTCATGAGGACCACAGGATAGGGTAATATTGGCATATGTAGCAAGTGGATTTTACCAAGCCTAGAAGGATTGGGGGAGTCCTTTCTGAGGAAATGACATTGAAACCAGGTTTTAAAAACTAAATAGGCCCGGTGAAGGGTTGAAAGCTCAATAGATTGTCTAAAAAGAGGGAACAGCCCAGGTTTGTTGGTGGAGGTACAAAGGAGAACAGCTGTATATTTGTAGGTGCCTGGAGAACAGGTATATTTGTTACTACAGAGAAAGATTTTACAGGAAGAGTAAATGGACAGTTCATGTTTGATGAGCATTAGTGAAGGTGGTGCTGAGACACTAAATACAAAACAAAAGCTAGAAATTGCTAGTCAAGCCTGGATAAAGAGAGGAGTTGAAGGTCATTTGAGCATGATGGGCCAAATGTCCTGGAATCTTTGTGTAAGAATTAGTTAGCCCTTTCCCTTTGTCATCAGGCTAATATTTAATACTTAATCCCCCTTTTCTGCCTCTGAAAGCATCTATTAACAGTGCATTTAATTCTTTGTCAACTGCTGTCAGTAGGGCATTTGGTTCCTCTCCTTAGGGGAAGGTGTTCCTTTTTGCTCAGAGTTGAAACTTCCTTTGGGGAGAAATGGGGCAGATTTTATAAGAACTAAAGTATGTCACAAACAGTCACACCTCCTCACCCCCACCCACCCCCCAGCCCCAAGGCTTCTAAAACAATTTTTAACTCTGAACATTTCTGATTCTCCTTTCCTATTCACAGCACTGGGCATGCATGAGAGCAAGAAAAAGGTTGTAAAAGGCTGTCCTTTGCTTAGAAGTACAAGTTGTGGGAGAGAAGGGCTTTACTATTCGGTTTTCTAGAAGCTTTACCCAAAGATGGGAAGTCTATATGATTATTAATCATGTTTTTACCATTGTGACACTGGATTGGATTATCAAAATGCTTTAGTTTTACAATTTCAGAAACTGCTGTTTTAAAAATATTTTTTTACAAGATAAATTGTCCTGTGATATATGGAACATACATGTGTATGAAAGCCATAGCTGTGGGGATTCAGAGCTAGTCACCCCAATATGTGCTCTGTAGTATGCAGAATGTCTTGAGCTAAGGGCAATGTTAACTGCAAGCTCAGGAGAAACATCTGGTACTGCATTAGGGGCCTTGTCCATTATCAGAGATAACCTCGTTTGACCTATCTATAGGGCAGAACAAACTTCCTTTTACTAAATATCCTCTTCTTATTCTGCAAAGACCCTCTGTAGCCTCCAAGACACCTTACCTCATCCTTGGTTCTGGATGTCTTAAGTACCCATGTTCCTCTTTCTGTCTCTGAATATCTCTGGCATGTGGGACCTCTGACTCATGTATGCTAGGTTCCCATGCATATGTGTGCATTCAGTTTGGTTATTTTCACTTACTAACCTGTCTCATGTCTGTTTGATTATCAGACCAGCCAAAAGAACCTTGAGGGTAGAGGAAAGTTTGCTCCTACATATTAGCACAGCGGAATGCAGACTGTAGGAGTAATATATAAAAGTCCTGAACCCAGTGTGGATGAGCAGAGGGCCACATACTAAATCTGACAAGCTCAGGGAGGCAAGCATAGTGGGCCCCACAAACTCAGAGACCAACAGTAACTATATTGGAGGGTCTGAATGTAAAATTTCGTAACTAAAAAGCAGGTCATGGACGCTAGTCACATCCTAGGCTTGTAGCATTCTTGACAAAGGTCCATCTTGTCCTTAATTGAGCCTGTCTATTGTCCGTTTGCATTGTTGAAATGCTAACCCCCTTTGTCCAGACCCCTCTGAAGTCACCCACTGCATCAGACCATAGAAGCCCTCATTGTTACCCTGTCCCTCAAATACAACCTCTGTGTGCTGTCAATGTTAATCGCTATCTTATACCCACCAATGTAAAAGAAGTTTGTCTCTCCCTTTTACTCTTTACTCAGTCTCAGAGATTTCCCCATTTTGCTTTCTTCCACCTCCCTAATCCACCTCCTGTGAATTTAATGAACCTCCCCATACCCCCTCCTTTGATTCTAATGCATAAAATGAACTGTAAAACTGCCAATCTCCAGAGCATTTTCTCATCTGTTAAGATTTGGCTTCCTGGCAATTGTCATCAGTTTGGATCAAACAAACTCATAAAAATTATCTACAGGTTTGGCCATTTCTTACCTCCACGCCAGTGTCTTCTTCCCTTTGAAACTTTCCTATCTTCCCTGGCAGTCTTGGTTCCTTTTGGTACTCAGCCCTTTAATAAAACAATTATAATTCATTGTAACTGCTGTTCACATTGCGTGCCTCCTCCACTAAACTGAATGACTCAAAGGCAGGAAATGTTTATTATTTGTCTTTCGAACCTCAGGGCTATAGAGGTAGTAGATGCTCAAAAGATATTTCTGCGGGAGAAAATATGGGTAAAGTTGTTAAGACATACTATTGAGGTTATCTAAAATTGGACCTTCCTCTTAATAATTTGTATAATACTTTAAAGGGGTTATTCACTGAGAAAGACCTCCTCCTACCCCCACAACCAAGCTAACACCCAAATACCCCCTCGGCCACTTTGACACCTAGTTCTTGTAAATGTTTTCCTTCCTTCCACGTATTCGCACTCATAATACAGTGCGTCTAAGAAACACAGCCATGTTTCAACATCTGGGATTCATCAGGCTGGCTCTGTTAATGAAAGTCCTGGAGATCAGTTCCAGATGTGGACTAACTAAAGCTGCATAAGCATTGTTCACATTTTTAACTACAATCAGACCCAGCTTCCCAGATCTTGAAAGTAACTTAATTTGTATAGGTAGGAGTTCACTCGACACAATTTTTTTAAATTAACTCTCAACTTACTACAGAGATAAGGCTGATATATTTACTTTATAACTTGATTATTCTTGATATTCATTCCCTTATATTTTAGAAATCACACATTTAATCACATTAGCTCAAAGATCCCATAAGCAAGAAAGAAAAATTAATACTATCCATATACTATATGCTAGTATAGAAGAAAAGAAATACTTTTACCTCTCCCCTTCTAGGCTCTTGGCTGAGCTCCCTCACCTTCCCTGTCATAAAATATAGATTAACAAGAGAAAAACAAGTAAGTTTTAACACCATGTATACTTCCTGTATCCAAGAAAACTGAGTAATTCCTCAAAATGACCCAACCAATCACCTATCACCTTAAATACCATCTCCAGCTATAGATAAAGATGTGTTGGGGGAGCAGTTATGAGAGGTTATCTGGCAAAGTACAGTAAACAAGGCTGTGGTTGTTTTGCAGATTTAAGTTGATGCTTTCTCCATTGATAAAAGTTTCTAGTCAGGTAGCCTTCTCCTGGTATAGAGAGGAAGACACACCTAAAATTGAAGATTTCTCTTATAAATGTCAAATGTCTCTTACAGAAGGGACAACTTCTACATTGTTTTTAGAACTTCTCCTGTGTCTGTTGTGTCTTAAAAATAACCAGCTCAACATAACCCTTATGCCAAAGAAGCATATTTTGGGGCGGCATATTCCATTCTTCTTTACAGGACATCATCATGGGTAATCACATATGTACTATTTTGTTTAATTGTTTTAATTCTTATAATAACTGTGTGAAATAGAAATAATCTCCATTACACAATGAGGAAATACAGACTCATAGAATTTAATTACATTGTTGAAAATCAAATGCCTAGTGTCCAAGTCGAGATTATGATCATTTTTCTGACTGCAAATTTAGTATTCTTTCCACATGCTGTCTTTTTCTGTAATCTTAGATAATAGGGGCCAGAAGGATGAATTTGGGGAAATTAAAATATTTGTACAATCATCTTGAAGTCTATCTTCCCAAAGCAGTCCATAAATATAAAACCTATGTCTTCTTTTCAGATATATGTGTATATATATATTTCCATATATATATTTCCATATATATATATTTCCATATTTTATTAAAACAACTAGTTGAAATATCTACTAAGTAACATAAGTGGATTTCCATAAAGCTCAAAAAAGTCTGCCATATCAGGAAAATAAGGTGAATCAATTTAATTCTAGTACTGGGGCTTTATAATAAGCACTTTGAAATCCAGAAATGCTGTAGGGTTCTAGAAGAAGCCTTCGTTCTATCAAATAAAGTCATGGTCTGACTTTCTATGTTAACAGAATTATGGAATAGATGTTCCAAATGGTCCTCCCATGGAAATGCAAATTGATCCTGCATAATTATAACATACAGGTATTTTTTTTAAGCAGGGCTCAATATAAACTTAGGGTCTTCCCCAAAGATGAAGATAAAGAAAAGATATATGGAGGAAAAGAGAAGGAGAAAGTGGAAGAAGAAGAAAAAAACAGTGAGATAAACCCTGAATAGTGCCCGTAAATACATTTAAAAAGTCAAGATTCCTACATTCTAATTACAATTGTGGGCTAGTGACCGTGAGGCCAATCTGCAGGGTGAGAATGCTGACGATTAAGGCGGGATGCTCTACAGGCACTGAAGAGGCTGTACATGCATCTATCTTTGGCTCCAGTGGAGCAAATTCAATCCCATGTGGCAGAAAGTCACACTACCTTACGCCTTCAGAATTCTCAAACATTGTATAATTAGAAATAAACTCAAATTATTTTTAAATCACTTAACAATAAATGAAATAGGCCATCCTGAATGAGAGCCATCAAAAACAACAAAAAACTAATTTAAACTGCCAACACCTGGAGACATTAGGACTACCTGGTGGAAAAATGTAAAATGTTATAATATGTCCAAAGCAATTTAAAAACAATAAAAATCAGTAAGGAACAGAAAGATTATTAAAAATGACCAAGCAGATTGTAAAAAGATCAAGAAGTTGTTTTATAGATGGAAAATAGATTTGTTGACATTAAAAGTTACTATATGAAGTAACATATTAGACACAGCTAAAGAGATAATGAACTAGAAGCAAAAACTAGAAAATTTGCAGTACTGGGAGATAAGGACATGAAAATGTAAAAGAATAAATACAAGAAGGTCAAACATACAGCTAATTGTAGTCCGTGAAAAATAATTCAAAGAGAACACAAAAATGGCAGTAATGAAAAGGCTGGTAATTTGCCCGGATTTGCCAAGCACTTATGATAGAAACAAATGAAGCTGAGGATCTTTGTAATTCTGATTTGATTTAAACTGTAATTTTAAAACAATCTTTTTTCTTCTTGCTCTGAGCACACTTCACTGACCTGGCTTAGTCTTTCACCTTGTTGTCTGCTGACCCCAAGGCAGCAGAAGACATTAGCCTGGTTTTGACTAATGGACCCAAGGTTAAGCCCCTGGCAGGCTAAAGACAGCATCTTCATCTAAATTGTTTCAGGAAGGAAGATCCTTTTGACCACCTCTCTTTGAAACCAATTCTGGACCAGAACTGACTTTGGAGTTGTCCTTTAAGACTTGAAGAAAAAATGTATTACCTTTATCTCACTTCTGACAATTGCTCTTTAAATGACCCTGAATCCCTAACTCATGGTGTTTTATAGCTTTGTCCTATAAAATCTGTAACTACACACCATCAGGGACTTGAGTCTTTTAGAGCATGAGTTCACCTGTCCCTGAATTGGCCAATTCTAAAAACTAATTCCTTTCTTTACTAGAAACTCCTGTTCATGGTTTTTTGTCGTTGTTGTTTTGCTAAAGCACACAGACAAACTTAATTATTGAGGTTTGGTAGTATTAAGGGCATAAGATATACAATATATAGCAAACAGAATAATCAAAGAAAAATCTAGATATAAAAAATATTATAAGTAAAATTTCAGAGTACCAAAAATGAAGTATCTGCAAGTCAACCAGAGAAAAAAAACAGAATATCTGGCTCAACAGTTCAATGGAAGTCAAAAGTCCTTACAGCAATATCTTCAAAATGCAGAGAGAAGTGACTACTGACCTAGAATTGTACTGTTATAAAACTTCTTTAACAAGGTCATAATCAAAATAAAAACATATATTAAAAAAACTGTTTACCACCAGCCGACCTTTACTAATAATGTACATTCTAAAAGATATACTTTGAGAAAAAGATTTTAGAAACAACTTATGAAATGAAAAAAGGAATTTGATCAAAAAAATTGTTAAATATGTAGACAAAGCTAAAAGGAAATGTAAATAATTGAATGATTAACTTCTGTGTTACTAAAGACACAAAAATACTAGATCTACATTCTCCCATATAGTATCTATCTTATTAGCCACCAATTGCTATTTAAACTTAAATAAGTTAAGTTAAAAATTTAGTTTATCAATCATACTGGCTACATTTCTTCCTTTTTTTTTTAATTTAAGAGGATAAGATTGATCAATAAGAGTACTAGGTTTCAGGTAAACATTTTAATAGCATTTAACTGCTGATTATGTTGTATACCCATCACCCAAAGTCAAATCATTTTTCATCACTGTATATTTGTCCCTCTTTTCTCCCTTGCCCCCCTACCAGCTCCCCCAACCCCCCTGATAACCACTTTACTTTTATCTATGCCTATGAGTCTCAGTTTTATATCCCACCTATGTGTAAAATAATACAGTTCTTAGCTTTTCCTGATTTACTTATTTCATTCAGTATAATGTTCTCAAGGTCTGTCCATGGTGTCATAAATGTCAATAGCTCATCACTTCTTATAGCTGAGTAGTATTCCATTTTTCTGACACTCAATAACCACACATACTGAAGGTCCTATCTAGTTTGAAAGACAAAAGTTACTATAAATATGAAAAGAAACTAAAATGTCACCATTAACAAATAATATGTTTATATACATAGAAACCCAAAGAATCTACCAACAAAATATCAGAATTAGTGTTTATCAAGGGGACTATAACAATATTAAAAAATAAATGTGCCAATACAGTTACAAATTTTTTAAAGTATAATATAAAAATATATAAATACAATGAAATAGATATTTTAAAAGATAATATGCAAAATACTAAGGAAGAAAAGCTTAAAACTTTATTGAAAACAATTTTTAAAACACATAAATACAAAAAGAGAAACAGACCATATTCATGGATGGAATAACTCAGTATCATTAAAATGTCAGGTTTGAAATTTAACTACAGAGTTAATCAAAATTTAACAGGGACTTTTAGAAATTTTGACAAGTTCATTCTAAAATTTATTTGAAAAAGCAAACGCCCAATAATGGGTAAAGCATAACTGAAAAAGGATAAGGTGGGCAAAATTGTGCTATCACACACCACACTTCATTATAAAGCTATGTCAACAATATAGTGTGAATTAACTCAAGGAGAGACCATTATGACCATTGGAATGGAACACTCCATAGAATAGAGAACCCAGAAATAGATCTATTAATAATGACAAAGATAATTATTGATCATTAAAGAAAGACTCTAACTATATAAACTAAACTAATTAATAAATAAAATTTATATTTTGTTTATAGAATACATATATTTAATTTTTACATTTTAATACATATATTAACATTTTTAACCTAAAGGGAAACTTTTTAAACTTTTAGAAAATAATTTTTATAAATTTTCATTTAGGGTAAAATGTTAACCTTAAATAAAAACTTTACTGAATTACATTAATAAGAACTTTTTATCAAAATACACCATAAAGAAAATGGAAATACAAATTCTTCACATCTATAGATTCAACAAAGGATTAGTATTCATTAAGTATAATTACTCTTGTGAATCCAGCAAGAAAAAGAGAAGCACCCTCTCTCCATTCACAAAAAAAAAATAAAGATTTAAAAAATAACTAATAAATAACTAAACAGGCATTTCAAATGAAAGAAAATACCAATGGCTCAACCTCATTAGTAATTAGAAAAGTGCATATTAAGATCACAATGATATATTTTATTTGTGTTATATATACAAATTAAAATTCTGAGACTGTTGTTGGTAAGGAAGGAGTACAATGAAAAATGTATACAAATATATTTTTTGTATATAATTTGGAACATCTAATTTGGAAAACAATTATTTTCTAAATCTGAACACGAATTTACATATAACCTGGACATTTCATTCCTAAAACAAAACCTAGAGAAATCTACATATGAGTCCCAGAAGGTAGGTGTAAAACTTTTATTATTGAAGAAAATTAATTTAAATAATGGAATAATAAACAAAAATCAGGTAATAAAATTGACAGAAAAATGTGTAAATTAATTATGGCATAGAGTATTACATAGCTGTGAAAATAAATGAACTATAGCTACTGATAATAAGAGATGAATTATAGAAACAATGTTGAGTAAAAAAGCAAGTTGAGGAAAATTACATATTATATAAATTACACTGAGAAACAAAATTTTTGTTGCATCCACAAAAACACTTGTTCTTACCTAATTTGTGTGTGCTGACCTCAAATCTGACATTAATTTTTCTCTGTAAGCTACAGTTTTTTTGCAATTCAAGATTTTAGGTTTTCATTTTATTGTAAAATTTTCAACAGTTTAACATAATGAAGTAGAATGTTTTCTTGGGCATAATGTTTGTAAAAATATAATAATTTATATAATGCAATAAATACACTAATAAACTAAAAGTTATGACAGTATCAGAATTTGTCTACAATTTCAAAATAGAACATATTAAAACACTTATTTTAATCATAAAATTTGCACAAAACTTATTAAATTCCATTCAGGCAAAAATTTGCTTTTGTAGCTCTTGTGTTTGCATACTTGTTGAGGACAATCTCGTTTGATGCTCCAGCAGTAGTCTGCTCATCACTAACAGCTCCAAGATTTTCGGGAAACTTATCAAGGTGACTATTCAGGAAGTGAATCTTAACACTCATGTTCCATCCAATGTCGTGGAAAGCCAACAGCATCCTTTGAACCAGAAGTTCATAGTTTTCTGCTTGTTTGTTGCCAAGGAAGTTCTTTGTAACTGCCACAAAAGACTGTCATGCTGCTTTCTCCTCCTTGTTCATCTTCCTGGCATATTCTTCATCACTTATGAGGGTTCAAATTTGAGGTCCATCGAATACACCTGCTTTTATCTTCTCAAAAGACAAGGCAGGGAAAGCAGAAATAATATGTTGAAAGCATTCACTTTCTCTATTCAAAGCCTGAACAAACTGCTTCATTAAGCCAAGTTTGATGTCAAGTGGGGGAAAAATGATCCTGTCTCGATTAACTACAGGTTCATTCACAATATTTTGCATCCCTACTTCCGGAGCTTCAGATTTTGACCACTCCTTCTGTGTCCAGTGTTTCTCCTGAGCTCAGCTGTACCACAAACACAGAAAGCAAGGATATTTCGTGAAACCTCTCTGTTGTTCTAGCAGGAAATTTACCATTTTAAGATCCACACAAATGATACAGTTATGCTCCTCATACTTCAGGAAGTCAAGGACAATTTTTATGTCATTCTTACTAAGTCATTCAATTCGGGTTGGCTAAACTGCTGAGGGGTTAATGACTGCTTGGCATCAGAAGAAGACCCTTCAGATTATACAACCATTTCCTCATACATCTTATCAAAATACACTTGATCACCATGTTCACTTTCTTCATCCTTAGAAGAAATAAAACTGGAACTGGGAGTGTCTCAGAGTGTGTGATAGGTCGTATTGCTGAAAGAATACTAGGATATGCGATCATATGCCATTTTTTCTTGCCAATGCCCTTTGTATGGATCAGACAGAAATAACAGTCACTGCTGTGGTCCTTAGGGAATACCGAAGGACCATGGGAATATTCACATGGCCTTTTGGTATTCCCATATTCACATCAAACCATGGGAATACCAAAAGGCATTCCTTTGCGTTTTCCTTTTGTCCAGTCATGAAGCATTTCTTCACAATTATGACACACAATATGAGAAGCCCAATTCTTGTCTTGATCGCCAAGGGGAACTTGAAAATAGGCAATATATGCACATGTCACAAATAATGAAATATTGCACCTTTGACGTTGAAGTGTGTAAAAGACATATATAACAAAAGGTGTCAGGACTATTATTACATTTACACCTACTCGAAGAAGCTATGATTCAATCGTAAAACAAAATAAGAGTGTGTTTTTATCAGATAATAATTTTTTACATTTAAAAACAACTACAATTATGTAAAAGTGATGTTTGTAAAACATTAATTGCCTTGTGGTTATATGTTCAATCCAAGAGTTCAATCCCTTTAACTCCAATTTAAAAACCAATGCATGCCATTAACTGTAACAAAAAGAAATTTAAAATGCATAAGAACTAGAGCATGCACCAAAAAACGGATTTCAGATTTGAAATCAGCAATGCAGACATATATAGAAACAGTTCTAAAACCTCATGCAACAGAAAATGAAAAAAAATTGTTTCCCAGTGTTATATACTACATAAAAAGATGTAACTACTTAAACTACATACTATAACTTTTACAAACAGTTTTTTATTTTATTAGGGATTGTTTCATAACTGAAATTGTTGTTTTAGAGGGGAAGAGATTAATAAAACAGTTGCTTCTAGAAGGGAGGAAGTAGAGCAGTGGTTCTCAACCTGTGGGTCAACCACTGAAGTAGAGGAATGAAAGTTTGGAGGAATATACATAACTCAATGATGTTGATAATGTTCTAGTTTTTAATCCAAACAGTGGGTTTACCAGTGTTTCTGGTATTATGCTTCATAAAATCACATCAATTATATGTATTAAATATTTACATATTTTAATCAGAGCTTTTGTGCATTGTCTGACGTTCCCCATTATTTGCTGTGCTAAAAATGGTAAGAATGGGGCATTAAATCGATTACAGTATGTATGAATAAACATGAGAAAAAGAAAAGCAAGAATTTGGTAGAGGTCTGGATTGGAACTTTGTTCTGACACATGCTAGCTTAAGCTGTATCACCTTGAATAAGATACTTAAGATCTCAACAGCAGACTCCTTCAACAATTTTTATTATAATCCTACTATGTGCTAAGTACTACTTGGAGCACTAGAAATAGTGGTGAAAAGAAATAGGCACCATGTCCAGGTGCTATAGGAGTACATGTAAATGGGGTCACACAGGAGCCTGGAGTGACTAACCACCAATGAGCCACAGTTCTTGGTGTGAGACCCATGTCAGTGCCCTCTTAGATGAATTTTTATAGAAATTATTTCATAGACCTTTTCTAACTTGTCATAAGTTGTTCTTTCAATACTCCTGGTAATACATCAGAGAGACAGGGACATATTATATCAAACTATATTAACATAAGATATTCACCAGTTTTGGCCCTGGCTGGTTGGCTCAGTGATAGAGCATCAGCCTGGCATTCAGGAGTCCCAGGTTCGATTCCCGGCCAGGGCACACAGGAGAAGCGCCCATTTGCTTCTCCACCCCTCCCCCTCTCCTTCCTCTCTATCTCTCACTTCCCCTCCCGCAGCTAAGGCTCCATTGGAGCAAGGTTGGCCTGGGCGCTGAGAATGGCTCCATGGCCTCTGCCTCAGGCACTAGAATGGCTCTGGTTGTGACAGAGCAACGCCCCAGATGAGCAGAGCATTGCCCCCTGGTGGGCATGCCAGGTGGATCCCTGTCAGGCGCATGCGGGAGTCTGTCAGACTACCTCCCCATTTCCAACTTCAGAAAAATACAAAAAATACAAAAAAAAATATTCACCAGTTTTTTTTAAGAAGGTAGCAATCTACTCTTTTGGCAATTTAATACATTCCTCATTGTGTGAGGTTGGGTCAGTTGGTGTACAAGGGGCTGACTCTTTGGAGAAGTCTGTGTTATAACTTTGTCAGATGGTAGTAATCCCTGACTGCCTTGGTTTATGCTCACTCCCTTAAACCTCCCCCAGTGGCACCAGAAAGAATTCAATTTCCTCCCATCTTACTTTTGCAGACATTAGAATTATAAATTTCCCCTTCCTACCTGCCTTTTCCACTTTTTATGTAGGTCTCATTCTTTCCCTCACTGCCACGTTGCCACTGAGCTCCTGAGCAGTCAAGCAGTCCTGAGGTGACCGTCAGTGATGCTGGGTGGGCTGACCAATAATACCCCAGTGGTGGGATTCAGCCAGTTCACACTGGTTCAACAGAACCGATACCTAATTTTTTGAGTTCAGTAAATCAATTCTTAAAATGGCACATGTAATCAGGGTTCTCTCTAAGGTAAAACCACATGTTAAACCACAAATTTACATTCCTTACTCCTTTTTAACCTTCATCTGCGCAATAGCGTATTCTGAACACCGGTAGTAATGTTCATTCCGTCCATAGGTAAAGAAATGGGATTCTGCTCCTACAGTGAAAAGATGGTTAAGGGTAAATCACACAGCCAATGATGCCTGGATAAAAGTGAAGAAAGTTGCAAGTGAGGATGCCAATCAAGAAGCAATATGGAAATATTTTAACGGTTTTATTGTTTTTTGTCAGGTATTAATATTTTTTTCATTAATATTTTAAAACTCTTTCTTACAACACAATCTAGTTTTGTGTACCACCTTTATTGTTCTTATTTAAATATTAAATGAATGAAATAATAAACTACCTTTGGGTATATCATTTTTTTATACTTAAAACAGTCATTAGGGCAGAGAACTGGTTGTGAAATTATTTGAATCCCACCACTGCAATAACCATCTATCCCAAAGTAACATTTGCTTGAAGGGAGCACATGGCCAGTTTGAGGGCAGAAAAGGTTTATATCCTCATATAAGAATAACTTAAGAGAAAAAGACAATGAAAATCTGATAACAGTATGGTTACTATGCGAATGAAATATATCTATAGGGTATTTATAGGAATGTAAAAAAAGCCCTTGTATTTAGCAAAAAGGCAGTTTCTGTCATGCAAAGAATCCTCCTGAAACCAATAAGAAGTTTCTAAATGGGGCATTTATCTGAAATACAGATATAAAAAAGCACAAAGACAATTATCATTAATTCTCAGCATCTAAAAAGAACTACGAAAACAAAGAGGAATAAAAATTAAGTCCAAATTTTTGCACGTCCTATTTGGGAGATTTCCTACAACTTTGAGCAAAGCAACAAAATGAGACAAATATGAATTCAGATAGTCATTGATGGAAAAGTGTGAGCAAAAAAAAGGCAAGAGAGAAAATCATAGTCATTTAACTTCCTAGGAAAAGTGGCTGAGGGAATGTATGTTAACCCCAAACTCATTCTAAAGCACCCAAAAGTGTAAAAGGAAGCCAAGAAAAAGGTAATCAAACCACAGGGGAGATTTTAAATATTAAATGTTGTTTTTCAATTGTTTATTTCTGTCTTTGCCTCCTGCAATACCTATATTCACAGAAAGAGAAAGTCTTGCCCTATTCACAAAAACACATAAGCAAACCAACAACCAACCAAAACTCACCACTCTAACTTTATCCCATTATACCATTTTTCTAAGCAGTTAATGATTTCTAACCTGGAACTTTTGTGTACTAGATCTACCCTCTTTTAGTTACCTCTCCATAGAAGATCAGTGAACATTCATTTACCATAATTGGTGCCTTGTGTTTCTTTCTCCTGTTAGAATAAATATGATTCTGAGGACAAGCAAGAGTCAAAATTCTAGGCCCTGTCCAAATAGTTCAGTTGGTTAGCATTGTTCCAACATGCTGAGGTTATGGGTTCTATCCCTGTTCAGGGCACATATAAGAGTCAACCAATAGCCTGACCTGTGGTGGTGCAGTGGATAAAGCGTTGACCTGGAAATGCTGAGGTCGCCAGTTCGAAACCCTGGGTTTGCCTGGTCAAGGCACATATGAGAGTTGATGCTTCCAGCTCCTCCCCCCTTCTCTCTCTCTCCTCTCTCTCCCTCTCTGTCTCTCTCTCTCCCCCCTCTCTCTCCTCTCTAAAAATGAATAAATAAAATAAAAATTAAAAAAAAAGAGTCAACCAATGACGGCATGAATCAGCAGAACAACAAATCAACGTTTCTCTTTCTCTCTCTCTCTCTCTCTCTCTCTCTCAAAATCAACACAAATTTTAAAAAAAATTTAAAGAGTAAAAATTCTGGAAAGCATAAGATCCAGACACCATACAAGTGTATGGAGAAACTAAGATGGATTTTGGCCTATGAAATTATTGGTATGAAATTTCATTTGGTATGAAAATTATTTATATGACCTACTTTTTCTAGCACCAAATAAGCAAAGGATGCTCTGCTCTAACATGTGTGTTCTTTACTCTTTGTCTCACTCTGCATAATTAAACAAATCCCTGAAAATATTTGCTTAATTGGCCTAGTAATTCATTCCTTTTGCTGTTCTCATAAGTCCCAATTGTGTCTTGCAGACCCAGTTTTAGTCCCTCCATTGCAAGTATAGCGTTCCACCAGGATGAACAAAAGTGGCGGTTTACATCTGGGGAGTATGTTGGTGCAGGCTTCTACAGAATAGCAATGGAAAACAAAAGTCAGGTCACAAGTCCCTTTCTCAAAGACAAATGGAGATCAGGTCCTACTTTTGGTCCAGGCAGAAAGCCAGAGCCCGAATAAGAGAAGCCATATGTACGTGATTGAGAGAAAGCTGCCTATGTAAGTAGGGATTTTCCCCAAATAATGAAGTTAACTTTTTGATGGCTTTGGGAGGAGGATGATGGAAATGTAATGGTCAGACTACAAAAGTTGAGGACTGTTTTTCAAATACTTTGAGGTAATTTTTTTTTAAAAGAAGAAACAGCATGATAAAAGGGCCAAAGCCTTCATCAGACTGATTAATGCAAAAAGGGCAGCAATGGTATTTAAAGGTTCACCAGTTTCCCCTACACTCAAGTGCAGCTGAAACTTGTTCCCAGATATTTTTAATCCATTTCCAGAAGAAAAAAAGACCTCTGAAAAAATAGGAGAGAGTTCATAAAGCTTCCCACCCTCATCCCTTTCCTGATCTTCATGTGTGTTTAAAGATGATAAAAGCAAGTGAGTGATTTTAGGGTTACTATTAGAAACCATTTTTTTATACAGGTCAGTGTAGTTCAAGAAGTTGATCATAACATTTCAGGCTGGGAGGAGTCTAAAAATCTTAACAAGTGGTTCTCAGCTGGGAGTACTTTGCCCCCTAGGGAACATCCAGCGTGCCCAGAGACATTTTTGATGGTCACAACTGCAGTGGGGGGACATGGTACTGGCATGTAATAAGTAGAGGACAGGGATGCTGTAAAACATCCTAAAATGTACAGGACAGCCCCTGAAAAGAAAGCATAATGGCCCAAAATAGCAAGTGCAGAGGTTGAGAAATGTAACTGTCCCTTGGATCATCTCAATCTGTGAGGAAGCACCATCCTACTGATTTCTGACCTTGGAGTTCTTCACTGTAAGCAGCCATTGGGAGCCGGGAGCCACATTCTCCCGCTGTGTGAGTATCCAACTGGTGGGGTATCTTTTCCTATTTGAGAGCTGGGAAGTCCTCCTCATAAGCAATGATTTGGAACCCACAGCCCTCCTCCTCAGCAATGATTTGGAGCCCACAGCCCTCCTCCTCTCCTCTGTCCGACGCGGCTCTCAGATCCTGACCTGCTTTTGCCAAAAGAGAAAGGCACAAAAGGGAGGCTAGAGCTGTATCAGCTCTTCTTGTTCCTTGGCTTTTCTCATCCCACTTATAATATTCTGAATTAAGTGAAATGACATTTGGAATTTGTTTCCACCTCTAAGTCAAGCTGTATGTTTGACAATAACTACAAATAAAAATAAATTTCAAGAATAACTTGGAAATTTCAATTCTACTTCATAGTATACAACTCTATATATGAACTCCTGAACTGATATATTTAATCAAGAAAATAGTTGAATACAATATAAAAAAAAACCCAAAATGTTGAAATTTTTCTCTATTTGAAAATATTTAAATACATACTTTAAATAACTCTTGGTGCAAAATGGCCAATGTTCTTTTCTTGAAAAGAAAAAAATATATTCTAAGATGATGTGTTTTATTAATTTTGGTGCTAAAGTAAATAGGTGAGGATAGGTAGAGTCTAGGCATGTTTTCCATCTCTCTATAACAATCTTTCTTAGCAAATTGCTGGATGGGAAACTCTTTGTTGGTTCTCCAGTTGTTCATTTGAAAGTGATAACTGGTCCATGAAATCCAAAATTCTGGTATCACTGTTCCGGCCTAGTCAACAACCAACAATTCAAAACTGAACAGTCAGGGTCTTCATTTAAGCAACGCTAATGATGAGAAATCTACCTTCTGAGGAAGATCCTGTCATATATTTCGCCAGTCCTATCGGAAAGTTCTTATGTTGGGGCGAAACATATATTTGTAATTCTCTCCTTGCAATTTCTTGGCTCCTGACTCTTGCACAACCTTTCCAGCTACAGAAATAAACCAAGTCTCACTTCCACAGAACAGCAATAAGTAATGATAGTCGCTATGCTCATCCTGAACTTGTCTTTTTTAATCCAAGCACTTGCTGGTGCTGCACAAGATGTACTCAGAGTACCTCTTATCATTCTGGTCATTGTCCTCTAAACGCCTTCCAGTTTCTATAAAACTGAACAACGTGAGTTTTGACTGAAGCAAAGTTGAACACTGCTATCATTTGTCTGTTTTAGACATTACACTTCATACTGTTCAGCTTTATGAAAAATTAGATTTGTTGGCAAGCCTTAGTAGTATTGATATATGAAACTGTAGTCAGATCAAATCATAGATATTTAAACAAATTCTTCTTTCAATCCACATGTCCCCTACTGTGTATACATCCAATTGGTGGGGTTTCTATTTGATTCAAGGTTAAGATTTTTTTTTCATTCATTTCCCCTTTATTTTATCTTGTTAGTGTCAGCTCACTGTTCTACCCTGCTGAGATTTGTAAAAATATTTTTCCTATAAAATATTCAAACCTATGGAAAATTAGACTAACATAATGAAAACCCAGGTACCCAAACCTACATACAATAAATATTAGCATTACACTATGTTTTGTTTAGGTTATCATTTTTTAAGCAAGCCAAACATTAAATAGAGTTGCAGCCCAACTGATGACTCTGAGATCCTCTCACCTTTTCTTTTCCTCTATAAAACCACTACCTGAAGGTGCTATGTACAAGTCTCATCCCAGATTTATACACCTACTCCTACATATGCAGATAGCTATAGGCCACACGTATATATAAACATTAAATATATGTTAACATAGAATATGAATCATTCTATAACTTGCTTTCTTTACTCAATTCTTTTTTCTGACACTTCTCCTTGTTGAAACATAAGTGCCGGTTCTTTTATGTTCACCTGTCCACTTATTCAGTGTCCCATTTTTTCCATTTCAATCAGCGCAAGTGTGAACATCCTTAAACACATCATTTTATGTTCATGTATAACAGTGACTCTAGGATAGACATCAAGATGCATAATGTTATAGTTATGTATCATCACTTTTAAGATATTATCAAATTACTTTTTAAATCTATAGTATTAACTTATGTTTCCATCAATAGTGACTGAGAGTTCATATTATTTCACATCTCTGGAAATACTTAGTGTTATGATTTGAATTCCGAAAAGAAAGGTCATGTTGAAAATTCATGTTAAAGTCCTAACCACCAATACTTCAAATATGATCTTATCTGAAAATAGGGTCATTTTAGATGAAATTAAGTTGAGGTCATATTGGAGTTGGGTGGGCCCCTAATCCAAGATTAGTGTCCCTATAAGAAAGGGAAAATTGCTTGACCAGGCGGTGGCACAGTGTATAGAGCGTTGAACTGGGATGTGGAAGGACCCAGGTTCGAGACCTCAAGGTCGCCAACTTGAGCTCGGGCTCATCTGGCTTGAGCAAAAAGCTCACCAGCTTGGACCCAAGGTTGCTGGCTTGAACAACGGGTTACTTGGTCTGCTAAAGGCCCACAGTCAAGGCACATATGAGAAAGCAATCAATGAACAACTAAGGTGTCGCAATAAAAAATTGATGGTTGGTGCTTCTCATTTCTCTCTGTTCCTGTCTGTCTGTCCCTATCTATCCCTTTCTCTGACTCTCTCTCTGTGTCTGTAAAAAAAAAAAAAAAAAAAGGGAAAATTTCCTGACCAAGTGGTGGTACAGTGGATAGAACACTGGACTGGGATGCAGAGGACCTAGGTTTGAAACCCCAAGGTCGCTAGCTTGAGCCTAAGGTTGCTGGCTTGAGTAAGGGATCACTTGCTCTGCTGTAGCCCCCCAGTCAAGGCACATATGAGAAAACAATCAATGAACAACTAAGGAGACACAACAAAGAGGCGCAAAGAAGAATTGATGCTTCTTATCTCTCTTCCTTCCTGTCTGTTCCTATCTGTCCCTCTTCTGTCTCTCTCTGTTTCTGTCAAACATAAAAAAGAATTGAAGGAGATATAGATTTTCCAGACAGGCAAATTCTAAAGAACTTCTTCACCATTAAACAAGCCATACAAGAAATGTTAAAAGGACTTCTCTGAGCTGAAACAAAAAGGCTCTTAACTGGTAACAGAATAAAATATACAAGTATAAAGCTTACTGGTAAGGTGTATATATCATAAAATTCAGAATAATCTAACATTGTAAAAGAAGTAAATTAACAATTTATAAAGCTAATATGAAGGTTAAAGACAAAACTAATAAATATAACTACAATAATTTTTAATGAGTATATCATGTAATATGTAAATTGTGACACTGAAAATATAAAACATGGTAGGGGGTAATATGTAGAGCTTTAGAATTCATTCTAACTTGGTAGTAATTGCCTAAAAATAGCCCATTATACATATAAATTGTTTGATGTCTTATGATAACCACAAAGTAGAAACCTATACAGACACAGAAGATAAAGAAAACAGAATCTATGTGTACCACTATAGAACATCATCAAATCAAAAGGAGTAGACCAAGAGAAGAGGAAAGGAACTACAAGCCAGCCAAGAATCACTGAACAAAATGGCAAGAAATACATACCTATCAGTAGTTACTAAATGTAAACAGACTAACTCTTTACTCAGAGGAAAAACAAAACCTATCTAATGCTGTTTACAAGGGACACACTTTAGGTATAGAACACCCACAAACTGAAAGTGAAGAAATGGAATAAGATATTTCTTGTGAATAGAAACCAAAAGAAAGCTAGGGTAGCAATACTTATGGATATAATGTCCATTATATCAGACAAAATGGACATTAAGACAAAGACTATAAAATAATACAATGAAGGTCATCTTATAATGATAAAGGGGTCAATCCAACAGGGGGATATAACATTTGTAAGTATTTATGCAAGGTAGAAGCACTTAAATATATAAAACAAATATCAGTATACCTAACAGGAGAAATAGACAGTATTATAATAATACTAGGGAACTTTAATACCCCACTTTCATCAATAGATAGACCAACCAGTCAGAAAATCAGTATGGAAACATTGGCCTTAAACAATGTGTTATACCAAATGAAATTAGCAGATCTAGTACAGAACATTATACATATTCTTCTCATGCACACATGCAACAGTATCCAGATACATCATATGTTAGGCCACTGTGAGTCTTAATAAATTTAGGATGACTGAAATTCTATCGAGCATCTTTTCTGGCCATGATGTTATGAAACCAGATATCAATGACAGGAACAAAGTGGAGTATTCACAAATATTTAGAGATTAAACATATGCTACTGAACAAAAATTGGATCAAAGAGTAAATCAAAAGATAAATCTAAAAATACCTTGAAACAAATAAAAATGGTAATGAAATATACCAAAATTGTGATGCAGCAAAGGCAGTTCAAAGAAGGAAGTTTGTAGCAATAAATGCCTACATAAAAAAAAAAAAAGAAAAATCTCAAACAACATAACTTTACATTTTACAGAACTAAACAAAAGAACAAACAAATGAAGCCCAAAGTTAATAGAAGGAAGGAAATAAAGTTCAGAGAGGAAATAAATGAAATAGTAACAAAAAAGAAAAGATCAATGATACCAAGAGCTAGTTTTTTGAAAAGATAAAATTTAAAAACTTAGCTTAGAGAAGTTGCAACTGAAACCACAGAAACTCAAATGATCATAGGAGACTGCTAAGATGCAGCACCTTTACTCTGGTTTTGTATCTGAGAGAAACAAAATCACTGACTCAAATAGATGTTTTCAATCCCTATGGTTATTGTAGCATTATTTACAACAGTCAGTTGTAAATTAAACACGGAAGCAGCCTAAGTCCATCAATGAATGAATAGATAGAAGTTATGGTGTGCATATATGAAAAATATCTTTATAGAATATTTTCATTTTTTGAATTTTGTAAAATGCTAATTGAGGTTTCATCTGTAATGCAAGAAAGGTTTAAAGTACATAAAATCTAATAATATAAGACATCAAAACAATAAACCACATAAGAAAAACTGTATAATCATATCATGAGACACTGAAAAGGCAACTGATAAAAATTTTATACCTTTTTGTTTAATGCAAAAGCTAAAAAAATTTCCATTAAAACAGGATGCACACTTTGATCATTATTCTTGTTTTTCATAAGTTCTAGCCAATTAGAATAAAACACAAATCAGAAAACATATGTTATAAAATACAAAATAAAAAATTATTCTTATTACAAATAATTCCTATATATAAAAGAGAACTGAACTGAAAGCTACTAGAATTAAAACACTATTTCAGTAAATAAAAATGAAAATATTTCTAAAAATGAATAATCATTCACCTAATATAAAGGAGGGAAGATAATAAAAAAACTAAAACTTATTTCAATAAGAAATATATGGTGAGCCTGACCAGGCAGTGGCACAGTGAATAGAGTGTTGGACTGGGACATGGAGGACCCAGGTTCGAAACCCCAGGATCGCAGGCTTGAGCACGGGCTCATCTGGCTTGAGCACAGGCTCATCTGGCTTGAGCGTGGGATCATAGACATGACCCCATCGTTGCTGGCTTGAACCCAAAGGTCGTTGGCTTGAAGCCCAAAATTGCTAGCTTGAGCCCAAGGTCACTAGCTTGAGCAAGGGGTCACCCACTCTGCTGTAGCAACCCAGTCAAGGCACATATGAGAAAACAATCATTGAACAACTAAGGAGACTAAGGAGCCGCAACCAAGAATTGATGCTTCTCATCTCTCTCCCTTCCTGTCTGTCTTTCCCTATCTGTCCCTCTCTCTGTCACAAAAAAAGAGAAATATATGATGAAAATAAAAGTACAAAATTTTCCTAAAGAATGAGAATTCACACTAAATGACAACAATGCCAAATATTGTAAAGCTATCGCTTTTCTGTAATAGGTGTTTAGGTTAAACTCAAGATAAAAATACATTTTTTAATATATCTAGAATAGTAAACATCTAGTTAATATATCTTACAAACAAAAAATGATAATATAAAGAATGTTCCTTGCACATTTAAATTTATTATGGAGTTACAATAATTAAAATAATAGGAACATAACCATAAAAATCAATCAACAAAACAATATACTCCTAGCACTTTAAGTTTTAATATATGATAAAATAATCATGACACAATGGAGAAAAAAATGGGCAAATATTCTATTCAAATAGAGTTGGAAAAAAAATGACTCATTGAAAATAAATTAGGTCACACAGAATCCCCCAATAAATTTTAAAGTCTAAGTATTAGAAGAAAATGAATTAGGATAAAGTATAACATTTTTACAGTGGTTATGATAACTGGGCAGAGCTAGGATAAGTAAAATAAAGAAGAAATTTTCTTAGGGCCACTAAGAGAATGCCCAGAAACTGAGTTTGGGTAGACAGGGAGAATACTCCCACATACCAGTCATCTCCCCATAAAAGTGGACTGCTTAGCACCTGCCCCAGAGCATGGCACCTGTGTTTACCAGTTTCCAGGTGAACATCTCATGTCTTCTTCCAATAAGTCATTTTAACAAACATTCTCAGGACAGGGGCCTGATGTCCAGTATGGCAAAAGACAATCTCATGCTAGCCCCTTTGTCATTGAATAAAAATCTCAAAATGGGACATAAAGGGATGGGGGGGGGGATGCTCCTTATTTTATGAATAGTTTATTGTTTCTAAAATTTTCATAGACAATCTGGCATTTGAGGAAGAGGACCTTACATGGAAGGTAAACTTTGAACATATGGATGTGAGAGAAGGGGAGCACATGGCTAATGGGGCAATGAAAAGACAAAGAACTGGGAGAGTCTGGGAACACAGGAGGATACAGGAAGAGAGAGAATGGGCAACAAGATCAGTGAGTAAGTGCATTAGCTACTAGGACTGTTAGAGCAAAGTACCATACACTGAGTGAAATTTCTTGTGTCGTTGTTCTGGAAGCTAGAAATCTGGGATCCTGTCTGCAGGACCACGCTCCTTCTGGAGGTGCTAAGGAAACATCTGTTTCAGCTTTTTCTCCTAGCTTCTGCTAGTTCCTCGGTTTGTGGCAGCGTAATTCTAATGCTCACATGGCCCTCTCCCTGTGTTTATCAGTTTCCGGTTTATAAGGACACTTAGTCATATTGGATTAGTGCTCACTCTAATGGCCGTCTTTCAACTTGACTACCTCTCAGAAGACTTTATCTCCAAATCCGGTCATATTCTGAGATACTGGGGGGTTAAGACTCCAGTACATCTCTTGGAGGGTGGGGGTGGGGGGCGAACACAAGAAACCAGTATAGCAACAACAGATCAGGAAGAGCTTTAGTTAATGGCCTAGTCGAGTAAACTACTGCTTAACAACACTGTAGGTGACAACAAAGTTAAAGTTAAATGATTTTAGTTCAGGGAACAAACCCCAAAAAAGGGGAAGAAAAACAAATCTAGTTACTGAATGCAAAAAAGTAAAATGTGGTTGGCAGGGTCAGAATAATTAAAGCTATTATAGTTTACATATGACTTGCTTTCTCTTCTGGAAATTAGGAATTTGTAATTCTGGTCATGGAAAAACTACACCAAACACAGGTTTTAGTAACAGAATACTGGAGCTACCAACAAAAGTTAAACAAAATGACCATAACAAAGAAATCTGCTGGAGGATATACAATCCGAGGAATTTTGCACGTCCAGACAATGAACAGCAGATGGAAGTAAATCCAAAGAACATTGGTAAATAAAATAGCCAATGGTTTCAATCAGTTGAAAAACTGGAATGTTAACTCCAAATCCTATGTAAACCAGTTTCCAGGGAGAATTTTTTTCTTTTTAAGTGAAAACATATCTGCATTTTGATGGCACATTTCTCCCAAGGCTTTCAAACACTTCTATGGTAGGTTTTCTGCATTGAGTTATATAGGGTAATTTATTTTCAAGTTGGTAGTGTATTGTTCTTGTTTTTATTATAAATATAAAGGGTATATTTCAGGTATATTGCAGTGTCTGGGGTTGGGGGAATAGTAACCACCATTTATAATAATGTCTCTAATGCATGAGAACATCATATATGAGTAAACTGCATAGATATAAGCAAATTAGGAAATAACAGATTTATAAGCATCTCACCATAAAAAAAATTCAGTTTTGTACTAAACCTTTTTGCAGAACGTAAAGCATTGGCACAAATTGATGAATTAGATTATGCAAAATTAACCTAATGAACAGAAAACCATTTACATTAACACCATAATGAAATCACCTCTAGCACATGGGTTATGTTCTAAAATAAGTGCATAAGGAGAAAACTGCATGTTGTCAAAAACATCCACAGTAACCAGTAAATCACCGTAAACTACACTGTGTGATCTTGTGCACACTTTCTTGATTCAACTGCACTTTTGGCTTTGATTTTTGTTTTTGTGGCAATCAACTAAAGATAATTAGCTAAAATATAAAGTCTATCCTGTAATAGATAAATAATAAATGTTTTTATATTAAACAAATGTAGGTAAATTTGAAAAAATAAAATGTAAATATGAAGCTCTACTTTTATAATTAGAACTCACTACTAGTCTTTAGACTTTAGACACCAAAGCAAAAGAAAGAGAAGCAAAAATCAATTAAGTAGTATTTAAAAAACATACTAAAAAGCTTCTTTCTTCACAGAAAGAAACTATCAACAAAATAAACAATGTATCAAATGGAAGAAAGTATTTTCAAATCATATATTTGATAAAGAGGTTAATATCTACAATATATAAACAACTCAACACTCAATAGCAAACAAACAAAACCAACTCAATTAAAATATGGGCAGAGAATCTGAATAGGAATTTTTCTGTAGACATATAGATGGCTAACAGGTACGTGAGAAGATGCTTAACATAACTAATCCCCAGAATTGCAAATCAAAACCACAATGAGATATTATCTCATACCTGTTAGAATGGCTATCGTCAAAAAAACAAGAAACAGCAGATGTTGGCAAAGATGTGAAAAAAAGGGAACCTTTGTGCTCTGCTGGTAAGAATGTCAACTGGTTCAACCACCATAGAAAACAGTATGGAGGTTTCTCAAAAAACAAAAAATAGAACTACATTCTGGGAATTTATCTAAAAGAAATGAAAACACTAACTCAAATACTTATCTTCACCCCCATATTAATTGCAGCATTATTTACAATAGCAAAGTCATGGAAGCAAGCTAAATGTCCATCAATGGATAAAGAAGTTTTGTACATATATACAATGAACTACCATTCAGTCACAATAAAGGAGGAAATCTTGCCATTTGAAACAACATGGATGAAACTTGAGGGCATTGTGCTCTGTGAAATAGATAGAAAAGGACAATTACCACATGATCTCACTTATAGGCAGAATCTAAAAAAACCCCAAATAACAAAAAACAAAACAAAATCAAGTAACAAGCCAATAAAAATGAAGCTCATAGATACTGAGAACAGATTGGTGGTTGCCAGAGTTAGGGGACAGCAGTGGGGAAAATGTGGTCAAAGGTACATACTGTCAGTTGTAATATAAAAAGTCATCGAGATATAACGTACAGCATGGCAACTATAGTTAATAATAGTGTATACAATATTTGAAAGTTGCCAAGAGAGTAGATCTTCAAAGTTTTTATCACAAGAAAAAAATTTGAACTATGTATGGTGATGGATTTTAATGAGACTTATTGTGGTGATCATTTTGCAATATATATGAATATCAAATCATTCTGTTGTATACCTGAAACTAATATGTTATATGTCAATATTTTTTTAAATAAAATATCTTTAGACCCTGACCTATTGCTTCTCTCTCATTTGTTCTCCCTCTTATTTTCATTGTCTCTTGCTCTCTCATCATGTCCAACTCTTTATTTCTCTAGATCGTGTATGCCATAGGTTCTATAAGGTAGGCACTAACTGATTTCCATGAGGCATATTGGGAAGAATGCAATATTAGAAACTGTGGAAGTCTCCACTTGACTTGGCCAGTTACTACTTATGAGGTCTTAGATTACTAGACCTCTTTGATCAATACCATAAAGTCAGAGTAAGTACCCAATCCTTATGGAAGAATAAATATATAATTTATATACCTTATGTACAGGCAAACAGGTAGTATGCATATATTATATATGTCAGATGCAACCATTTTACAGAAGAGGAAAATGAGGCTTACAGAAATTAAGCCCACTATTATATGATAATTATATGAAATTGTGACTGACTATTCTAATGGAAGCTTTTATGACCTCAGAGCCAAAGTTCTTTATTACTCTATATTCACAATATAAAAGCCATAAATAAACAGAATCTTCCTCCAGCATTTGGTATTGAACTCAAACCTAAACTCATTTATCTAACCACTGAGAAGTTTGAGCTCTTTTTTTTCCCTGCTTTTTGCCATCTAGTTGTGAAGATTCTATGCCTAAATTACCACATTCTGTAAATTAAGCAGGCTACTTCAGTGGGATGTGGGTCATAGAAAATAAGAAAGAGTTAAAATACACCATATGATAAATGGAGATAAGTTCAACTTAAATGCATCAACCAAAACAAATGAACTAGTTGCTCCACAACTCATAAAACTGTTAAAACAATTTTTATAAATCACCTTAGAATTCTTTAAGAGGCTTCATATGAATTATTATATGTGTTATCTTAAGAATTCTCTTGCTTTAATAAAATATAGTAAAAGAAAGTTACAAAAATCAGAACAAACCTTAAGCAATGTTCTCAGTAATATTCAGCATAGAGTATAACAAAATGATTACATGCCAAAAAGTCAATTTAGATAGAAAAACAACCAAAGTTCTGAATTACGTAAAAAGGAATAGAAGTTTAAATGTGTCATTTCCTTTTCATTCTGACTAGCTTACTTTTGCTCATAATAATCTTTGAGGATGTATACAGAATTCTTCTAGGGTGTAGATTCTTTCTGAATTTAGCAATTTTGCTCTTTGGTCCTGGTAAATACTAGCAAAGAAGCATGAAATTAATGAGAAGTACTGAGATTCCAAATGACTATTAATTAGTAAAATTGATACCTATTTGTTAACAACCTTCAAGATTTGTCCCTAGTGCAAATATTAAAAATTCCAAACATTAAAAAAATCACTACAACACATATTTATAAATTTCTTCCTGATCATAAAAGGACTACTCATTCTCTTCTGAAAAAATTCTACATTAAAAGTTTGATAGGAACACAAAAATCATCTATAATTGCCCTAAAGATAATTTCTTAAACAATTTCATCTTAAACAATGCAAAGTACCAAAGTGAAAAACATCCTAGCAAATAACTGATTTAATTTGTTTTAAAATAATTTGCAACTGCCTGCCCAGGCAGTAGTGCAGTGGGTAGAGCATCAGACTGGGATGCAGAGTACCCAGGTTCAAAACCTTGAGGTCGCCAGCTTGAGTGCAGACTCACCAGCTTGAGTGCAGGGTTGCTGGCTTGAGCATGGAATCAGAGACACAACCCCATGGTCTCTGGCTTGAGCCCAAAGGTCACTGGCTTGAGCAAGGGGTCACTCACTCTGCAGTAATCCCTCCCAAGGCACTTATGAGAAAGCAATCAATGAACAAATAAGGAGCTGCAACAAAGAATTGATGCTTCTTATCTCTCTCCCTTCCTGTCTATCTGTCTGTCTGTCCCTATCTGTCCCTTTCATTGTTTCTCTGTCTCTGTCACAAAAATATAAAAAAATAAAATAATTCACAACTTACAAATCTTAGGAGAGTCTACTTTAGAAAATATTTGTTTAGATTATCAAATGGAGGCACACATTCTTTATCCATTAAGCAAATATTGATTCTTCATTCAGTAACTACCCATTCAAAATATACTGATTAAACATTTACTAAATTTAAGGCACAGTTCTAGGTTATGGAAATGAACAAACAAATCTAAATTTCTGCCCTCATAGAAATTGCCTTCTAGTTAAGGTGGGAGGGTGGCAAATAATAAATATTTTTAAAATGTGGTATTTTAAGAGGTGATAAGAGCTTTGAAGAAAAATAAAGCAAAGAAGGCAAAGAGAGTCTGCCACGTAGTAAACAGTGCTGTAATTTTAAATAGGGGGCTCAGAGAAGGTTTCACTGATGAGAGTTGAGCAGAACTGAAGGGGATGAAGAAATGAGCCATCACTGGGTCTGGGACAGGGGATTTGGGCACTTCTGATGTGCCTTTAGGCACTATTCTTCAAAAAAAATCAAAAGACATTTTAGCAATAATTATGTATTTGTTTTCATTGTGGCAATTTACAACTAAAATCAATGCTTCACTCTTTTTTATAAATGACTATTTCACAGCTCTAAAATTGTTTTTATTTATTGATTTTAGAGATCATGGAAGGGGGAGAGAGAGAGAGAGAGAAACATTGATTTGTAGTTCCATTTATTCATTCATTGGTTGAGTCTTGTATGTGCCCTGACCAGGATCCAACCCACAAGTGGAACAATGCTCTAACCCAGTGGTCCCCAACCTTTTTTGGGCCACGGACCGGTTTAATGTCAGAAAATATTTTTATGGACCAGCCTTTAGGGTGGGACGAATAAATGTATCATGTGACCAAGACAAGCGTCAAGAGTGAGTCTTAGATGGATGTAACAGAGGGAATCTGGTCATTTTTTAAAAATAAAACATCGTTGAGACTTAAATATAAATAAAACAGAAATAATTAAGTTATTTATTCTTTCTCTGCGGATCGGTACCAAATGGCCCACAGACCGGTACTAGTCCACGGCCCAGGGGTTGGGGACCACTGCTCTAACCAACCGAGCTACCTGGTCAGGGATATTCACAACCCTTTAGAGTGCATACAATAAGGCCTAACTTTTCTTGTTTATTTATCCCAATACTCAACTCTTCACCAATCATTTTATTCCTCATGAAATTCAATAGAACATGTGAAGCAATCTTAGACAAGTCAGCTTTATTAAAATTAAAACTAAAATGATTGATCCTCATACTTTCAGACTAAAATAATTCTAGATTATGTGTGATGATATATGGCAATCAATACCCAGTGACATGTTGAAGGGACAACAGAATATAGTGGGTCCTATAATGATCTAAAGAGGATATGTTCCATCAAATGTTCATCTACTACTTTAGCTCTAATTAATTACTGCCACTCATAACTTCTTAAAGAAAAACACACACAGATATCTAGATTTATGTATAATATATGCTCATTTTTGAATGATGGCCATTTTAAGTTACAACATTAAACATATGTTAACCATGAAAGGGAAGATTTAGCGCTCATGTTTCTGGTTGAGAACCTCTAACATGGACTTAGAGCATGTGTCATGAGTAAAAATACACGTTCCTTGACTCCCACTACATTGACCTTCACTTAGCCATACGTATAAAGACTAAGTTTTAGGGATATACATCTGAATAGAGATTAGCTAACTGGGGAAACTTTCAAATGAATCCCAGAATGATTTGTGTAACTAAAACCTAAAAAATGGCCTATTCTTCACTTTGCAGATAACGACTGTGAAGGATCACAAGACCAGCATCATCAAACAAAGAATGGGGACAAATGCCACAAAAAGTTAAAAATCATAGGGCTAAGCTTATATTGTCCTTAGAATGGATAACAGAGGACCCGGACTCTAATTCCAGCTCTGTCAAAAGTTGGGTGGCCATGGGAAAGTCTCTTGCTTCCTTACGTCCTGATGCCTTCCTCTGTATGGTTGTAGAGAAAATAAATAGGGGGGAGGGGTAGAACAGAGGGGGTTCCGACTCCCCATATGATATAATGGAGAGGCTATAGAGTGTAATTGCATCACACGGGTTTCTATCCAAGTCCCTCTACTTTCTACTGGTGTGACCAGAAAACTCACATAATCTTGCTAATTCCCAGCCTCTCAGGTGTAAGGAAGAACAACGATAGTACTTAAGTTGGCAGGACACTTATCATGATTATACATATAAAGCATTTGAACAATGCCAGTCACATACTAAGTTTCTAATAAATGATAGTCATTATTTTTCATTTTATTGATCATATAAATATACATTAATTTTAATTCATGCTTTCTGATTTTATCCATAGCTAAATTTATTAAGGATACTTTTCTTGGTTCCTTTATTGACTTAGCTTTGGGGGAAAAATATAATTCCTGAGTATCATTTTTATTCACTTGCCTTGTTACTATACAACCAATGTCTCCTTCCTTTGGCAATACCAATGCTTCAAAATTAGCTTTCTTTTGCCCTGGTCAGTGGCACCATGGATAGAACATCATCCTTGAGCCAAACGACAATAGAATTAGTGGGCTTCTAGTGTGCTAAGCCCAGAGGGCACAAAGCCATCCAGCCAACACTGGTATCCTGTTACCTCTCCTTTCTCCCTGTGCCTCATTACTGAGGGCATAGAGCATCCACTGGAGGTTAGAGTAGGAAAAGAAAGAGTGTAGATGGTCACTATACCTCCGGCCCTACCTGGCAGAAGGTGAGAAGACGTGACTTAGAATAAAGACTAAAGTGTTAATTAATAGCTTGGACCAGATGCTTTTCATTTTTGAGGTGTGACTGTTTTGTGACACAAACTGACTCCAGGACAGCCTTCTACTTCAATAACTCTACTGAGTTGCTGAGGAAAGTCTTCCCCCACATAATAAAGTTGAAAGGGGCATTGCGAGACAAAGCTTTGATCACATCCCATGAGTCATGCATTCATTTTATCAGTTACACATACCTAAAATATATATGTAATCTTTATTATAAATGTTGTGGATTTCACAATTTTAAGACATCTGCAAATAATTGGGTATGCTTAATTTAAATGCTATAGTAAATCTAATCATACCCATACATTTAGTATGTAATAGGTTCTCTATAAGAAATGGATAGTTATAAATCTGCATAGAGACAGTATAGCAGATGCAACTGACACATCAATTTATAACCCCTGGACTCACCTCTAAGTTCATCTCCAGGTGGACTGAGAAGTCCCCTTAGGCTAATGGCTTCCCTCTTCACAATGATCCTGTAGTGTCTAGTGATATAGAGAAAATTATCAGAAAAATGTAAACAAAAATTTTATAAGAAGAGAACAATACTTCCTTCTGTGAAACAGAAGGGGAAATAGGGGAGAGAAAACCAAGTAAAAGTAACTATGTCTTCACATAGGGAAACCTATGTCCTTTTTATTATTATTATTATTCTTTGAAGCATTTATGTATACATACTTCACCAGGAGAATGGTGTGCAAGATATGGTATTAAGTTACAACTATAAGGTGCAGAAAATATTTAGAACTAAATGCACAAACACGCAGAGAATAAAATTTTCAAACCTTCTCTTAAAAGAAGCCAATTTCTTTTGTTGCAACTTGGCCACCTTCTATGATCCAGAGGTGGCACTGGGACAGATGCCATCTTGGGAAGGAGAAAGAAGTTTCTTATAAGCCTAGAAAACTATAGAAGGAAAGATTTAGCAGTGATGAGTGGACACTAAAGTCTCCTTTCCACTTGAAGCCAAAATCTTAGGCTGGGGCAGGAGGCGTATTTGATAAATAGAAGAGGGAAACAGTAAGAGGGTTTTGCCTGGTTTTCCATTTTGTCCTGTGGGAAGAGACTTACATGCAGCGACCACCACACAGTAAACACAGTGGAACGGGGCAGTGAAGAGGGCCTGAGTTGATCTTCTCAGAGCTCCTGCAGCTGCCCTTATATGATGCAGAGGGTGTCCAAAGGTCTTCATGTCCCCTGAGGAGGGAGGACAGGATTTGAGTGGTTCCTTCTGGGAAGTGGGGCTAGTAGGGGGAAACAGGAGAGGGGTGGAGAAGGACCACCAGAGGAGGGGAGGGGAGGGAAGGAAGAGCGGGCAAGGCAGAAAAGGAGAGAAGCAGTGACCACTTCTTTTAATACACTCTCCAGCCACAGACGTTAGCAGAAGGGCCAGCAGGTCAAACAGTGACCTCGTGAAAAAGAGTCACCAAGAAGTGGAGCCCAACGAGGACCCAGAAAACAAATTTGGGATTTTTATGCAGTTCTAAAAGCTTCCCTACCACCACCACCACCGCCCCCTACACCTCTCCCCACCCACTGCCAGAGACACAGCACCTCAAATGCCAAGAAGTCCATGTAAGAAGACAGGGGGAAAGGATATAATCTGAAAAACTGGGCACTTACTCAAAAAAGGACCCTGGTACACAAATAAGAGTCATAACCACCATCAAAATAGCACAAAATATACACAGAGAAGGTTAAAAACATACACACTGTAACTGTCAGAAACAAGTGTTCAAACATGAAATGTGATAGTTTGTGAAATCACGAAGCCAGTGGTAGAACACAGACTTGTCCTCCGAGAGTGTAAAATGTACTCAGATTTTTGTTTGGATACGATTAGGAATGAAGAGAACAGACCGCCATCTATGGACAGACCTCCCACCCACTCCCTCCTCCGACGGCCAGTCCTCCCCGCCCCGCCCCCCCCACCCCCACCGCCCGTGCTGTCTCCTTTTTGTGTCGGCATAGATCATGCATGCGTATCAGAGTCCGCCAGTGTAAAACCAATTAATCAAAAACACGTAAGGTTAACATTGGGCTAATTACCTTCAAAACAGACATTAATCTTAGCATGTTCTACATAACAGCAGGGGCGAGAGGAGTGAGCCCCGTTACTACAGCCCCAGCTCGGCTCTGGAGCACTTCAGCCTTGCCCTCTCTAATGGAAGATGACCAGTTTTTACTTTAAAACTGTTGTTTTGTCCTTGATAGCAAAAACAATGACCTGAAAATTAAAATACGCACTAAGTCAACTAGCCACTTCCACAATGCTGAGCTTTACTGGTATAGCTATTATTGTGTACTGTTTTTTTCCTCACCAGATAGAATGAACTGGAGATTGTTTCAGCACCACAGACAAAAGCGGAGTTAAGATGAGAAAACTTGTCCCCGCCCGCATTCCAGTGTCCCTGAAGAAGGACACACAGGCTATAAGAAGCCGGCAGAGATTTTTTCTGGCAGGTGGTAAAATCGGACCCAGTCGTGGCTTTGCTGGCAAGAGAAGCAGTCTCTGCAGCATGACAGGGAAAAAAAGCATCGGTTCTGCTGGCAAGAGAGCTCACTTACATTTTCCTGATCCCCCCCCCCTTGGTGAAATACGATTCATATATTAAATGACTTAGATTCTTAGAGGCCAGCAGCAGACACTGAGGCTAGCTGAGGTAAGGGGGGAAAGGGCTTGAAAGACGAATGGGTGCTGCACAGGATCTCAGGGAAGACCAGCCAACCCAGAGTGAGTGCAGGTTTTTTCCTTTTATTGCCTCTGCTTCATCAGGACACATTCTTCTCATTCAAAGCCTGGGGTCAATGTGTCCACATCTCAGCTACGAGGGAGGCTGAGAAAATAAAGTGGGAATAGTCTCTGCCCATTAGTCAACTACAAATACTTCTTTTGAAGACTTGTCATAAGGCTGAAACTACATAGACAGGTATAACTTCTATAAAGGAAGAGACTGTGACCTCTAAGGCTGGCATGAGATGGGTTCTCAGTAAAAGTTGTTAGAGTAATACATTTTTTAAAAGGAAGGAATAAATTAACAATATGGGTAAAGACTCACGCTGTGTGGCCCAGAATAGACAGTGGTGGCCTGACCTGTGGTGGTGCAGTGGATAGAGTACAGAGGACCTGGAATGCTGAGGTCACCGGTTCAAAACCCCAGGCTTGCCTGGTCAAGGCACATATGGGAGTTGATGCTTCCCGCTCCTCCCTCTCTCTCTCTTTCTTTCTTCTCTCTAAAGTCAATAAATAAAATCTTAAAAAAAAAAAAAAGACTATACAGTAGTGAATGTATTTTCTTCTCCCAGTCTTATGACACTCAACTCTCTGGAAACGTAAGTTTTTTACAGTTGGCAATTGAAGAATAAATTTTCTGATTCATGAATCAGTGTATTTAAATGGTAAATATTCATTAAATAATTTATTAATTTTTAAATAATTAGAAAGTAATAACATGCAGTTATTATCAAAGAGTTTTGAATCTAATCAACCCTTTTTTCGACTTTAGAAGGCTCTATAGTATCACTCATTAGACACTGTTGTTATAACTTTAAGTAATATTTTGATAAGGAAAGTAAATGCCACATAAAGGCTTCTTAATTTTAGATCACCTGCTAAAACAACTTTTAAACATACTTTTTTCAGTAATTATGATTAAGAAATCAGTATTAATACTCTAAAAAGCATTTACATAAGTAGGAGTTTTCATGTTTTTTAAAAAAATAGTATTTCACTTTCAATAGAAAGCAATGCTGTTTTCAAGCATGCAAAGTAGGCTTTAACTGACTCATTTATCATGCTTCATTTGTGCTATGAAATGGTCGTCTATAAATGATTTGTTTTACTAATGAAGTAATCATTGTCATGGGCCAAATTCCCACTCTATTCAATCATCAGAATTCTATAATTTCATTATAAAGATGTTATCATTTTCTAGGCGAGGCACTAAAAAAAAAGTGAAGGGAAAGGTAATTTACTATAGCAACCCTCAATAATCTTATACTATTATCTCCAAAGTTTGAACAGTTTATAAAAGTTACAAAATATATACAAAAGGAATTCAAGATGTTCTGCATCACGGTAAATCAGAATTAGGTAGATCAAGTGGCAAAACTTTATACACAACGACACAGCATTTTTGTCATCTGGATCATCTTTACATTAGACCAACAAAATGATGAAAGCCACAGACAGAAGGACCAAAGCCACATGCAACAAAGCCAACTCTCACCTCAACTTTATATATGGCCTCATGGCTAAAAATGACATTAAACCAAAGGTTTGAAGGAAAAAGCTATCGTTAAAAAACAAACAAAACAAAAGAAACCTTGTTTAAAAAAAAATTATACACTGAATACACATTAAAGGAAAATATAAACAAAATTAGAATGAAAACCATTGTAATTCTATCACATAAGTAAACACTGTATTATCACAATATTCAACTGCATGGGTCTTCAAAACTATTTCCCCAACCCTCTCCTTGGATATTTGGGTTAGTTATAATTGTTACAATATAAATGGAATTATGATAAACACACTATAATGAAGAGTCATCTCACTTCATATCCCTCACTGCTTTTAAACCCCATCCTTCCTCTTCTCTTTCTTGTCCCACATCTGGGAAAACCTGTAAGAAAACTTCTGGAACCAGAGTGGGAGTTCAAACCCCATAAACCCCTCAGGGTATTTATTCCAACCCCCAAAACCCCAACCACATTAAATACCAAAGCCACTTGTTTCTCTTTTTGTTCAAAGCAGTCTGGACTGTCCCATTATCTTTTCCTACCTTCTTGGTGTATGAGTGACATCATCATTCTCAACACCTGAACCAAATTTGACTGAGGGGTTGATCCCACCCACCACAGGGCACCATAATAGAGTTGATGCTGGAAGCAGGGTAGCCTAGCCCTAGGCAATGACTGCCAGAGACTATCACTGTCAAGGCTTTAGCAATCTCCTGTCATTCCATCTTGAGTTGCTGGATCATCCACAATGGCTATAGTTGTGATGTGCTTCTCATACAAGAAACTGTCCTCCTCCACCCAATGCTATTGTCCATTAGGGCAGAAACTGCCAGATTCTGAACCCGTCTGGAGATGGATGTTCTCATGAGCCGTAAGCCTGTGACTCCCCCCACCCAACTGACTGTTATGCCTTAGGTTATGGAGGTAGAACCCCAAAGGCTCAGTATGGCTACAGAGGCCTTCTTATTAAAATGGAAACAGTACTTACAGATAGAACCAAATCTGGACCTTCTGGTACATTCCCCCTATAAGAGGAAGTGGCTTCCCCTAGTCTCATTCCCTTTACAGAAGTAATGGAATCAGAGGATGTCACCCTCTTTAGACCCTCTGGCCACTTGGGAAGCCCACAGCAATCATCCCTCAAGTGCAACATCCCTGATCAAAGGTGGCAACCTAGCGTCAGCATCGCTGACCAACTTGAGACAATTGTCATAACACTAGGAGATGACCTATACAATAATCAGCCCTTTCTGCACATTTTTACAGACTCTTGGACCACTGACAATGGTCTATCTGTTCCAATCAATGGCAACAGCAATTCCTTATCCAAATTTGCTCCCATTAGAATAAAAACCCTGAGAATGTCTTGCCTCACAAACGCCCAAAGTAAAAATCAAGGTCATACGTGTCTCTGCACATGCTAAAGCCAGAACACAAGGCCTCACCAAGACACTCTTTGTCCTCTCTTCAGAGTTTCAGACATCATGAATAGTGACTAAAGCAGTCATTTTACTTCCCAGAATATACAATACTAGGCTCTAAGTCATTTAATGCAACTTTTATCTTCCTTACCAGGTAAAGTGTGGGCCTCCACAAAAGGCCATAACAGCTTATTTAAACAAGTTCAAATTGAGGTGAAAAAGATGTGGAACATTTCCATTAATCATATATTAATCCTGTGTATATTATATATAAATAATATATTCAAATACATACAAATCTGTATATGCAAAAATATAAAATTGTTATATAGATATACAAGATAATGTTTGTTAACTGTCTTATTTTACTATGTTTATAGCACCACTTTAAAATAGAAGAGCTTTAAGTTTTTTATATTAAATTCAAAGTCTTCTAATGTTATTTTACTGATACACTGGTAATCTAAAAGAGATTTCATTCCTATAATAAGTTAGAAACATTTTAAGTTTTTATTTTCTAAGGGTTAGAACAAATGCCATAATTGGATTTTCTATGACTGGTATGAATTGTCTTTAACTATTCAGCTAATCAGGTATTGTACAGGGAGAAGGCGTCCTTGAGAGTAGAGCAACAGAATTCTCCAGGGCAACATCAGTATTAAAATTCAGAATCTACTGGAATTACAGAAATAGTGAATAATCTCTCTTGTTCCCTCAAATTTATACTCAAATTAGCAGCCAGGGTGACCTTACTAAATATTAAGTCAGATCATGTACACTTTTCATCCTCAGCCTTCCCATGGCTTCTCATATTACTTAGAGCAGTGATTTTCAGCAGTGATTTTGCCCTGCAAGAAATATTTGAACAAGTCTGGAGACATTTTTTACTTTCACCCTGGGGAGTTTTACTGCACTCCAATGGACAGAGGCCGGAGATGCTATGAAACATGAAGCAATGCACTGGACGACTCGGCAACATGCTGTCAGAAGTGCTGAGGCCAAGAAGCCCTGACTTAGAGTAATAGCAACGGTCCTCGCCGTGACATACAGGATCTTACCCCCAACTGTTGCCTCTCTAATTTATCTCCTATCATTCTCCCTTCCCTTATTTACTCCAGCCACACTGTCTTCTTTGCCTTCCATTTCACCATTAGTGAGAAAGGCTGTCACCCCAGAATATTTGCACTGCTGTTCTCTTGCCTAGAAACCCTTTCCCACACATCTCAACAGGGTTTACAACTACTCAAATGCCATCTTTTCATTGAAGACCTCTCTAGCCACAGACTAGAAACTTCCAATCTCTCCCACCCCTAACATTTCCTCTGAGCCCTCCCCGCTGTTTTCTCTTTAGCACTCATCACTATCTAAAAAACTATGTTTTACTGTACTATTCCCTAATTAAAATGTAAGCTTCAAGAGAACAGATATTTTTTTCTTTATTTTGTTAACGTTTTTCACTGTTGAAGCCCCAGTTCCTAGAACACTGCCCGGTACACACTAGGTAGTCAGAAAATTGATTGATTGAATGAATGAATATCCACAATCTTTGACATATGTTTTCTGTAGAAACTCTATACCATTTCCAATTCAGTTGTTTTTTTCCCCTCTATATTAGTTTGGGTGACAAAAGATAGTTAAGAAAGTAGTTGATTTAATTCAAGATTCTAACTTGGCTTCAATTATTTGGCTATGTCAAATAAAATTCTTTTTGGCTTACTTCTTCAAAAATTTCAAATTTAAACAGGATTAGGCCCAGAAAAAAATGTAGAAAAACCAAAATCTTGGCAAACATTTTTCCTAAATCTCTCCTAAGGATTTTTTTAGACTTTTCTAGTCATTTCCTGAGAGGACAGTTTCTTTTATACTTTTAAGGATGTGAGGACAGAGTGATTGTTTCCTTGTAGATAAAGTGTAATAATTATACTATTTTATCCCCAAGATTCATTTTCCACGGCTATATTCAACTTGTAAGATACATCAGCATTCTACTAAATCTATATTCTAAAAGAATTCAATCCCAAAGACATAAAAGTTATTGTTACAGCCTGGCCAGTTGGCTCAGCGGTAGAGCGTCGCCCATTTGCTTCCTCTTCCTCTCTGTCTCTCTCTTCCCCTCCCGCAGCCAAGGCTCCATTGCAGCAAAGATGGCCCGGGCGCTGGGGATAGCTCCTTGGCCTCTGCCCCAGGCGCTAGAGTGGCTCTGGTTGTGGCAGAGCGACGCCCCGGAGGGGCAGAGCATCGCCCCCTGGTGGGCAGAGCGTCGCCCCTGGTGGGCGTGCCGGTTGGATCCCGGTCAGGCACATGTGGGAGTCTGTCTCTCCCCGTTTCCAGCTTCAGAAAAGTACAAAAAAAAAAAAGTTATTGTTACAAAAATATAAGTTATTTGTATCATAGTTTCAAATTTGCACTTACATTCCTAGCTTTAAATTGGAACTCCACCTGCATGAAGCAAATGAAATGTACTACAGTCACCCAATACTCATATCCTAATACAGTACTGAATAAATTGAGTTCCCCAGGGTCAAGTCAATAGAAGAATATCACAGACCACACACAGCTCAGAGAGCTTACGCCTATCAAGCAAGGGCTTCCATCCCTGTCAATCAGTCATAGAATAATTGAACAGATTATTCCAAAATCTAATCATGTGGAAAATTTGAGAGTGAAAACAATATTCCTCTAGAATTTGAAAAGGATAGATTGAAAGCAAAATGAAAATTTAAATTTTATAAACTTGATTTCCTGCCTTCATCAGCCAATGGATCAAATAAAGTATATACCATGCCTTCATTCTCATTGATTTTAGGTCTCAGTTTATTAACACAGGTAGAAATTCTGCATGGTTTAGTAGTTGTACAGATTGGTTTTCAAGTCTGGAAGAAGGCCATCGTTTAATTTTAGCAGTAGGACTGGCTATCAAGTGACCTAGTAATGTCAGTCCCAAAGCCCAAACGTATAAATGGGAAAAGAAATTTTACAGAGTTAAACTGAGCCCCTGAAGATAAGTGTCACATATTCTAATCCACAAAACTGTCTGTGCCTTCCCCCAAAAGAATTTTTAGCCCATATGACACAGGTACTATCTTGTTCTGTTTTATATTCTTTGGAGGTGAGGGATGTACAAAAAAGAAAATAGTTGGGAATTAAACCCTCATGCCACAGAAGGAAGGTTCAGTTCAAGCATGTGAGACCAAGACAGCAACTTAGTGTCTCCTGAGCCAGCAGGATTGGTCAGCAGTGACTATCAAGACAGCTGTATTGGGAGAGTCTGAGGCAGACGAGCCAGGCATCTTGGCCATTTACTTATTGTATGGTATGAGTTATGGGGGGCTCTGGAGTCAGAGAGACATGGGTTTGAATCCTGACCCTGTCAATTATTAGCTTTTTACAACTTTGCTGTATTTTTTTAAATAAATGCATAATCTTCCCTATGTCAAAGGATATATGTGAATATTAAATATTATCCATAAAATAATTTACAAATGATAAGCACTTAATAAGTGAGAGCTTTATTTTAGAATGTTACAGGTGTATACACACATTTATTTATAGCTGGTCAAGTACCAAAAAGTATGAGAGAACATTTTCAAAACTGCATATTTAGCATCAATATAAACTTACAAAACTAAAACAAAAAGTTTTAAAAAATAGGATAAGGGCAAATTAAGGTTAGAAAAGAAGAAGTCAGGTATAAAATTAGTTCTCAAAATACATACAAAAGATTTCTAATTTCATTAAACCTGGGCCAGAAATTTTACTTTAATTCATCTTCAATCTTTAATTATTCTTCAGAATAATCCAATGCCAGCATGCCAATCCATTTGTAGTACAGAGGTGATATATATCAGAATACATATCATTCTTTTAAAAATTTCTTATATTCTGAACCAGGATGACAATGTACAGAGACACATATAAATATATGTGTGGCTGTGATGGATTTAAACAAATCTCCACAAATTCATTGCTTTTCCTCCCTCTTTGATTCTCTGTCTCTGAAGAGAGAATGGATATGGTAATTTATTTTTAATAAATAGTACACAGAGACAGTAATGGTGTGACATTTCAGGGACTAGGTCAGAAAAAGTCAGGCTTTTATCTTGCTCTTTTTCTTGCATTACTCATTCTGAAGGAAGACAGCTGCCATATTGTGAGCTACCCTACGGAGAGGTTCACATGGCAAGGAACTGAGGTCTCCAACCAACAGTGGTAAACTGAGGCTTCCTATTAACATGTGGCAGAGTGTGGAAGTAATCCTGGTTCAGACAAGCTTTCAGATGGCTGCAGCCCCAGCTGACATCCTGACTGCAGAGTTATGAGAGATACTGACCTAGAACAACCCAGCTGAGCTGTTCCCAAACTCCTGACCCACGAAAACTGAGATAATAAATGTTGTTTTAAGTTGGTGAGTTTGGGGGCAATTTGTTATACAGAAATAGATAACTAGTACAACTGCCTTGGGAGATAAAGACTAGAAGATTTAAGCTATTTGCAATTAATAGAGAATAACATAACTAATATGGGTTTCCTAAAGACAAAAGAAGTCTCTTTCAACAGAATAAAGACTGTTTGTCTACAAGATTTTGCAGGCTTCTACTTGTGGAAAAATACAAGTATGCACAATTTAATGAGTCTAATTCAAAAACCATTTCGAGCTCCTTTTCTAGGTTAAATGTGTTTGTTTGTTTTTTGTATTTTCTCTTCCATTACCAACTTTTTTTGAGAACTTAAAATAACACCAATCTTAGAAGATGACTGGATTCAAAAGTGTGAAGGTAAATGTAATTATCTTTTAAATATACAATAGTTGTACAAAAGGAATAATTTGATTGCAGTCATAAATCTGTTGCAAAAAGTAAAGGAGCTAAATGATCAACAGATATCATTCATTGACTCATGCTTTAATACAAAACATTTATTGACTTCTACTATGTCTTAGACACTGGATTAGATGCTCCCGGTAGAGATAGTAAGTCACAAATTGAGTCAGCTGATTTTTCTAGAATACTATGAAAGCCTAACTGAATTGCCCATGAAGTCAACCCCAATGATCAAAGGGACCTTCTCTTTTTTGGACTCCTATAGCATTCTGCTTGGCTGACTTCATGGCATGTGATTCATATGACCTTCATTGCATTATTATGGCATTTTTCTTAGCACCTCATCTGGATTATAAATTCCTAAAGCCCAGAGAAAATGTTTCCTACATGCCTAAATCTCTCACACTGCCTTACTAAATGTTTAAGACAGAACAGGAGCTCGGTATTTGTAATTTTTAACAATTGACGCTGTTCAAGCACTACATATACATATTAGATTATTTATAGAGAAATATATATGACAGAGATAGAGGGGCGAGGGATAATGTATATATATCCTTATCATTTTTCATGTCTCTTAATTTCCTTCTGGGGAAGCAGGAAGAGTTACAAGTGCAAATCAATTAAAAATTAAAAAAAAAACTACTTCAGGAAGGACTATGGTGATTTAGCACAGACAATCAAATTATAGCTCAAATTAGAAGATGTAAATATTTTCACTTTGAATTTGAGCTCTTCCACTAACAAATCTGTGATCTTAGCACATTACTTCTCTGATGCTGTTTTCTCAGTGATAAAAGAAATCTACCTACAGGAATGCAGGGAAGAGAAAAGAGATGATACATGAAAAACACTTGGGGAGATTTCAAGATGACACCGGAGTAGGCAGATGTTCCAACTGCCACCTCTCAGGACCAAATTGGATTACAACTTAATTTAAGAACAATCATCTTGGAAAACCAACTTTGGACTAAATGAAGAGGACTCTGTAACCAAGGATCACAATGAGACAGGTAGGAAGGGCAAAGATGCAGACAGGGCAACACGCTCCCAGGAGTGAGGGGCAACTGAGGGTCTGGAGGGACTCTCACTGAGGAGGAGGGTCACCTAAGAGGTGTGGGCGCTCAGTCCCAGGCCCAGAGCCCCAGCCTAGAGCCACAGAGCCTAGAAGAGGTAACCAGACAGCTCTTTTGACTCAAAAGAGCAGGGTTTCTGTCTGTGAGAAAGAGACTGAGATTTCTGAGAAGCAGGTTCTGTATTAAAGGGCCTGTGCAGAAAATCTCATTCACAGCCACTTACCTGGGGCTCTGGTGGAGGAAGAGCTGAAAGGACTAGAGTTGTCTGAGGAGAGTGTAAAGTTGGAGGTTCAGGGAGAGGCACAGTGACTGGAACCCATGTGCTGAGTCATTCTCCAATATGACAGTTACCATCTTTCTTGGGAGGAGCATCCCCTTTGTTCAGCAATAGCCCAGGGAAAAGCAACTGCCCCACCCTTGGGAGCCTCTCACGCTTCAGTCAGGGTGAAGGGTCATTCTGAGAGGCCAGGAAGCTGGGGGTTCTTCAGTGACTCAGGTTTCTGGTGTTGAGGCTGGAGCTACCCCTCCCCCCGCAAGCTGCTGAGCATTTGCCGGAGGGTGAACAGACCACACATCTGGATCTCAGAGGCCATACCCACCAGAATCTTGTGGCCACACCCTACTGAAGTCTGTGAAAAAAATCTGGATAGAATGACACCTGGGGCTAAGGAGCAAGCCACACCTACTACCTTTCCTAATCCTTAATTACCATGTGTATCCCAACAAGCAGCCAGCAGACAGAGGCTGCAGAAAGCAAGACTCAGGGAAACTTGGATTTTTACACAGATTTTCCCCAGACCCAGTGCAGATAAAAGCCAGCCTAGGTTTACAGCTGGTATTTCTATGTGCACCTGGGCCCAGCAGAGGCAGCCACAAACTCTGGATCTCTTGTAGCTCCAAGAAGGTTGCTGAGGGCCAGTCAGGAGCAGTGTCTTTCACTGGTCTGCACTGGGTTCCTGCCAGGGAGGCCCAGGGCTGGCACATCCAGTGGCCAGCAGCAGAGAGCATCAGTTCAGGTCCTAACAACCCTTGTTAGAGTGGTATCCTAAGGAAGGACTCCTCACAACTGGCCCAGCTAAGGTGAGTTCTGCTCTCTGTGATCAGCATCAACACAGTGACTCATATGCATTGGATAGGAGGATGCTTCACAGTCAGCTGGCCTGGGGGCTGAATATCCTACCCTACTAGGCTAGATTACAAAGGAGGAAAGGAGGGAGGCTTGGAGCATGGACATTCAAAGTGTGGGTACCTATGAACCTATTGTTGGATCTAATCAAGGGGCTTAGCCCTTTTCTGGGGGTACAGTCAGCCCCAAGAGAAGACTCTCACAGTCTTCCTCCTTGATACCAGGGTCTCATCAGCTGTAAGAACTTGTGCAGAATGGACTGTCAGCTCCACTCAATCTGAACCTGCTGCTCACCTGGTTGGGGAGAAATAAAATTTGAGTATCCAGCAGGGGCTGAAGGATTGGGCTCTGGAGTAGGGGCCATAATCCCTGTACTGAGCTACTTCTCAAGAGACCCCTGAAGTAGGGGCCCCACTAATGTATTCCCAACCTCAGATGCCCTACTCAACAAGCTTTCAACCTGTAGAGGGGTTGGTTGGGTGAGGCCAATTTGGCCTACACTACAGTTTTTCAACAGAAGACTATGGGAAGACCTGGCAGTTGTAAGAAGAAGTGGAGCAGCTAAAAAGTGGAGGCAAATCTTACAGAGCTTGCAGCTTTTATGGAGCTACTGTCAGCTCTAAGCAAGAGGAAACTGATACTTATACACAGATTAGCCCCTCCCACACTACCCAGACACAGGAAGCACTGACACAAAGAGCAAAAAGAGAAGTAGCTGCAGACAAGTAGCCCACAACAGCCCAGCTGTTACAAATAACAGCTGACATCAACACAAGAAGATCTAGAACCAAAAACCTGGTAGCTGAAGGCAGACAACACCAACGCTAGACTCAGCTAGCTACACAAGCAGCACACCCAAAGGAGGAGTCTATACACAGACAAAATTGGTAGATAGAGAAATATAATCCAAATGAATCAACAAGAGAAATCCCCAGAAAAAAAATTGAATGAGATGGAAGTAGCCAAACTACCAGATGTAGAGTTTAAAACAATGATTTTTAGGATGCTCAAGGATCTTAAAGGGACAATGGATGGACATAATGAGCACCTAAATAAAGAGATAGCAAGCATTATAAAGGACATTGAAATCATAAAAAAGAACCAGTTAGGAATTACAAATATAATATCAGAAATAAAGACTACACTAGAAAGAATTAACAGCTGGCTGGATGAAGCAGAGGACTGAATCAGTGATTTAGAGGACAAGATAAATGAAAGCATGGAAGCAGAGCAGCAAAAAGAAAAGAGGCTCAAAAAGTCTCAGGAAACTCTAAGAGAGCTCTGTGACGATATGAAGAGAAACAACATCCACATCATAGGGGTGCCTTTAAGGAGAAGAGAAAGAACAAAGAATAGAGAACCTGTTTTAAAAAATCAGTTGAAAACTTCCCTAAAATGATGAAGGAACAAGTCACACAAGTTCAAGAAGCACAGAGAGTCCCATTAAAGAGGAACTCAAAGAGGCCTATACCAAGATACATCATAATTAAAATGCCAAAGTTAAGAGACAAAGAAAGAATATTAAAAGCTGCAGGAGAAAAGCAGTTAATTATCTACAGAGGAGCCCCCATAAGGATGACATCCAACTTCTCAAGAGAAACACTTGAGGCCAGAAGGGATTAGCAAGAAATATTCAAAGTGATACAAAACAAGAACCTGCAACCAAGACTTCTTTATCCAGTAAGGCTATCATTTAAATTTGAAGGAGAAATAAAATCTTCCCCCCCCCCAAAAAAAAAAAAAAACCTCAAAGAATTCATTACAACCAAACCAGTACTGCAAGAAATGTTAACAGTCCTGCTGTAAACAGAGCAAAGGAAAGAAAAAAAATCTAGAAAAAGAGGATTGTAGATTTAAAGAATAAAATGGCAATAAACAACTACATATCAATAATAACCTTAAATGTAAATGGATTAAACGCTCCATTCAAAAGACAAAGGGTAGCTGTGTGGATAAGAAAACAGGACCTGTACATATGCTATCTACAAGATACTCACCTAAGAACAAAAGATACACATAGACTGAGAGTGAAAAGATGGAAAAAGTATTTCACACAAATGGAAATGAAAAAAAGCTGGGGTAGCAATACTTATATCTAACAAAATAGATTTTAAAACAAAGGCTATAATAAGGGATAAAGAAGGTCACTACATAATGATAAAGGGAGCAATCCAACAGGAAGATAAAACCATTATAAATATCTACGCACCTAATATAGGAGCACCTAAATATATAAAGCAGATTTTGATGGTCATAAAGGGCGAGATCAACAGCAATACTATAATAGTAGGGGATTTTAATATCCCACTAACATCAATGGATGGAGCCTCCAGACCAGTGGTCAGCAAACCATGGCTCGCAAGCCACATGCAGCTCTCAGATTGAGGACGTTTTTAGCAAAGGCCAGTTTAGGAGTGCCGTAATTAAGTTAATAACAATGTACCTACCTATATAGTTTAAGTTTAAAAAAATTGGCTCTCAAAAGAAATTTCAATCATTATACTCTTGATATTTGGCTCTGTTGACTAACGAGTTTGCCGACCACTGCTGACCAGACAGAAAATTAACAAAGAAACAGTGGCCTTAAATGACATCAACCAGATTTAATTGATATCTTCAGAACCTTTCACCCCAAGCAGCAGAATATCCGTTCCTTTCAAGTGCTCATGGTACATTCTCTAAGATAGACCACATGTTAGGACACAAAATGAGTTTTAATAAATTTAAGAAAATTGAAATCATATCAAGCATCATCTCTGATCACAATGGCATGAAACCAGAAATCAACTACAATAGAAAAATTGAAAAACATTCAAACACTTGGAGGCTAAATAGCATGCTATTAAATGACAATTAGGTTAACAATGAGATCAAGGAAGAAATAAAAAATTTCCTTAAAACAAATAAAAATGAATATGCAATAACTCAAAATTCATGGGACACAGCAAAAGCAGTCCTAAGAGGGAATTTCATAGCATTACAAGCTTACCTTAAGAAGTAAGAAAAAACTCAAAGAAACAACTTAACCCTGCATCTAAAAGAACTCAAAAAAGAACAACAAATAAAGTCCAGGGGAAGTAGAAGGAAGGAAATAATAAAGATCAGAGTGGGAATAAATGACATAGAGGCTAAAAAAAATTACAGAAGATCAATGAAACAAAGAGCTGGTTCTTTGAAAAGGTAAATAAGATTGATGAACCTTTAACCAGACTCTTCAAGAAAAAGAGAGAGAGGACTCAAATAAATAAAAATAAAAATGAAAGTGGAGAAGTAACAACTGACACTACAGAAATAAAAAAAGGCTTGTAAGAAAATACTATGAATATCTGTATGCCAAAAAATTAGACAACTTAAGCAAAATGGATGAATTCCTAGATACATATAGTCTTTCAAAACTCAATCTGGAAGAATCAGAGAACCTAAACAGACTGATTACAACAAATGAAATTGAAACAGTTATCAAAAAACTCCCAGCAAACAAAAGTCCCAGGTCAGATGACTTCACGGGCAAATTTTACCAAATATTCAAAGAACTAACAACTATCCTTGTCAAGCTATTTCAAAAAATTCAAGACGAGGGAAGACTTCCAAGCTCCTTTTTTAAGGCAAGCATTATCTTCATTCCAAAACCAAGTAAAGACACTCCAAAAAATAAAACTATAGGCCAATATCCCTGATGAACATAGATGCTAAAATTCTCAACAAAATATTAGCAAACCAGATCCAGCAATACATGAAAAAAAATTATACATCATGATCAAGTGGGATTTATTCTGGGAAGGCAAGGCTGGTACAATATTTGCAAATCAATCAATATGAGTCATCACGTAAACAAAAGGAAGGATAAAAATCACATGATAATATCAATAGATGCAGAAAAAGCATTTGATAAAATCCAACACTCATTTATGATCAAAACTCTCAGCAAAGTGGGATACAGGGAATATACCTCAACATGATGTTAGCTAACATCATTCTCACAGAGCAAAAATTAAAAAGCAATCAAACAAGAAGAAATAAAAGGCATCCAAATTGGAAAAGAAGAAGTAAAACTATCATTATTTGCTGATGGCATGATACTGTACATAGAAAACCCTAAAGTCTCAGTCAAAAAAGTAGTAGACCTGATAAATGAATTCAGCAAGGTGGCAGGATATAAAATTAATACTCAGAAATTAGTGGCATTTTTATACTCCAACAATAAACTGTCTGGAAGAGAAATTAAAGAAACAATCCCCTTCACTATTGCAACAACAACAAAAGTAAAGTACCTAGGAGTAAATTTAAAGAAGGACTTGTACTCAGAAAATTATAAAACATTGATAAAAGAAATCAAGGAAGATACAAACAAGTGGAAGCATATACTGTGTTCATGGATAGAAAGAATAAACATCATTAAAATTTCTATATTACCCAAAGCAATCTATAAATTCAATGCAATTTCTATTAAAATACCAATGGCATACTTCAAAGATATAGAACAAATATTCCAAAAATTTATATGGAACCAAAAAAGAATATGAATGCCTCAGCAATCTTGAAAATGAAGAATAAAATGGGAGGTATCACACTTCCTGATATCAAGTTATACTACAAGGCCATTGTACTCAAAACAGCTTGGCACTGGCATAAGAACAGGCTTATAGATCAATGGAACAGAACAGAGAACCTAGAAATAAACGCACACCTTTATGGTCAATTGATATTTGACAAAGGGGGTAAGAGCATACAATGGAGTAAAGACAATCTCTTTAACAAATGGTGTTGGGAAAATTGGACAGGTACATGCAAAAAAAGTGAAACTAGACCACCAACTTACACCATTCACAAAAAAAGAAAACCTCAAAATAGATAAAAGACTTCAATGTAAATCGTGAAACCATAAACATCTTGGAAGAAAACATAGGCAGTAAACTCTCTGATATCTCTCGTAGCAATATTTTTGCTGATTTATCTCCACAGGCAAGTGAAATAAAGGACAGGATGAACAAATGGGACTATATCAAACTAAAACACTTTTGCACAGCTAAAGACACTATGAACAAAATAAAAAGACAACCCACACAATGGGAGAACATATTCACCAATATGTCTAATAAGAGGTTAATAACCAAAATTTATAAAGAACTTGTAAAACTCAACACCAGAAAGGTAAACAATCCAATTAAAAAATGGGCAAAAGAACTGAATAGACACTTCTCCAAAGAGGATATACAGAAGGCTAATAGGCATATGAAAAAATGTTCAATGTCACTAATCATCAGAGAAATGAAAATTAAAACCACAATGAGATACCACCTCACACCTGTCAGAAAGGCTCTCATTAACAAAACAACACAGAATAAGTGCTGGCAAGGGTGTGGAGAAAAGGGAACCCTCCTGCGCTGCTTGATGGGAATGCAGACTTATGCAGCCACTGTGGAGAACTGTATGGGTTTCCTCAAAAAATTTAAAAATGGATCTGCCTTTTGACCCAGCTCTCCCACGTTTAGGAATATATCCTATGAATACCGAATCACTGATTCAAAAGGAGAAATGCACCCCCATGTTTATTGCAGCATTGTTTACAATAGCCAAAATCTGGAAACAGACACTGTGGATTAAAAAGAGTGGTACATATACACAATGGAAAACTATGCAGCCGTGAAAATGAAGGAAATCTTACTTTTTGCAACAGCATTAGATGGACTTGGAGACTATTATGCTAAGTGAAATAAGCCAGGCAGAGAAAGAAAAATATCATATGATCTCACTTATATGTGAAATCTAATGAACAAAGTGAACTAAGGAACAGAATAGAGGCAGAGGCAGGGTCACAGGGAGCAGAGGGACAGCTGTCAGAGGGAAGGGGGATGAGGGGATGGGATCAGAAAAGGTAAAGGGATTAGTGAAATTATATATACATAACACAGAGATATAGAGAACAGGACAGCAATCCTAGAGAGAAGGGGGGCACTAGGAGGAGGGGGCAAAGGGGGTATAAAAAGGGACACAGGGGTGGGGGGTGAGGGAGTTATATTCAGTGGGACACTTGAATCCATGTTAACACAATAAATTAAAATTAATAAATAAAAAGTCACTTGGCACAGTTCCTGGCTCATACATAGTTAAGGGCTTAATAAATGCTAGATGGTGGTGATACTCACCTGCAACCATAATTGGAAAATTCCATTTGGGGAATTCAATGTTGGAAATGTTCTGGTGGAGGTAGCCCTCTCCTCATTACCTTTGGCTTCATTTTTTCCACCTTCCCCACAAGTACACCTACTGAACTTGACTATTTCTTGAAATGAGAGAAGTACTCAAGCTTTATCCTGAGGAATGAGTTAAGTGTAAGTTACAGCATTTAGTCCCTACCCTGAAAAAAAATGAGACTTTTTTCAGGGTATGGACTAATTTCTTCTGATTTAAAACCTGCTAGGAGAAATCCAGGCTGATTTCTCCTGATTTAAAACCTGTTCACTGTTGTTTGGTGTCTGTTTATTTAATTCTGGGGCAGTTTTGTCTGTGCTCCTGAGACTACTTAATAGAAATCTACCCAAATTCTTATGATTGGACTTCTGATCCCAAGTCTACTTTTAGAAATCTCATCGAGGCTTCTAACTCCTTGGCCACATTCCCCAGTCTCTGAGATTGTCTTCACTTTTCCACAATGTTCACTGACTCTGAAAATTTGATTTCCTTGTTCAATGCTCTGTAACCAGCCATGCTTCACTCACCTGTGCTCAGCCCAGTCCTGCTCCCTCTGTGACACTGGTATTGCTCACAGGTAAACAGAAATGACAGCTTGCCCTTAACCCACAGGGGCAGAGTATATTTGAATATCCACTGTTCCCTGAACAACCAATAGGATTAACACAGCAAATTATTCCAGGAGAAAAGTTTAGTTTATTACTTTCTTGCACACGTGACATAAGGAAATTGGAGAGTTTAGATAAAATTATTTAATAATACAGGATGGGACAAAACTAGGTTTATAGTTGTGAGTAGTGTAAAACACAGTTCATTATGGTACTATTATTTTATTTTTCTGAAGTGAGAAGCGAGGAAGCAGAGAGACAGACTCCCGCATGCGCCCAACAGGGATCCACCCAGCAAGCCCACTAGAGGGCAATGCTCTGCCCATTTAGGGCAGTGCTTTCTGCAACTGCAGCCATTCTGGCAGCTGAGGCGGAGGCCATGGGGCCATCCTCAGCACCCAGGTCAACTTTGCTCCAATGGAGCCTTGGCTGTGGGAGGAGAAGAGAGAGAGAGAGAAAGAAAGGAGAGGAGGAGAGGTAGAGAAGCGGATGGGCACTTCTCCTGTGTGCCCTGGCCAGGAGTCAAACCCAGGACTTCTGCATGCTGGGCCGATGCTCTACCACTGAGCCAGCCACCCAGGGCCTATTCAGGTATTATTATTTATTAATTATTGGATTATTTTCCATACAACAGCAGCTTGGATGAAGATATTTTTTTAAATTAGAAATCTATATATGAGCAGTAGCTGCTTACACTGTGGTCATTTTTAAATTTCAAAAATGCTTAAATACATGTACAGCCTAAGCAGAGAAGAATGCATTACAACCACTGCTCCAACCCACTGACATACATCATATGATTTGCAGGGTAATTAGGACTTCTCCTACCACTAATGGGATAAATGCATATGCTGGATTTCTAAGAGAGACTAAATGATGCACTACATGAAATATGTTGGAACATTTCTGCCCAAAATTTATGCTGCCTGATTTATTCATCTACTTCTGAAATGAGGATGTCAAGGCAAGCCAATCCCTTTTGGAAACTGCAGCAACAGCCAACAGCATGGTGAGTATGCCATAACAGCGCAAGCTGTTCAACCTGACCATGAAATCAGGCCTGTGGTCCTTCCCTTCAGCCCTGACCTCAGTCCCTCCTCCACTGGTAATCACAATCCCTCATCTATGAAATCAGAAAGCTCAGTTACTCCTCTGCAGGGATGTGATGATAAGTTAACTATCTAGTATGTGCCAAAGGAGCATCAATTTCTCTGGGGAAATACCCAAAATCTTTAAGAATAATAATATATGGAAATGTGCTTAGCTGCTATATATTTTTTTTTTCTGAGCCAACTACTGAAAAAGCAAGGGCTTCGAAAAACACTGGGCAAAGATCTAGACATCAGCATTCCAAAGGTGTGTAATCACAGCACAGACTATTTCATTTGGGTCTTTGATGTGAATACAAACTCACTTTCTTCTCTTAAAAAAAAGTCTCTCCTGACATCAGACTAAGAAGTTTTTGCTCAGCAAGAGAAACTGATAACAAAATAAACAGAAAGCCAACTAAATGGGAAATGATATTGTCAAACAACAGCTCAGATAAGGGCCTAATATCCAAAATATAAAAAGAACTCATAAAACTCAACAACAAACAAACAAACAATCCAATAAAAAAATGGGAAGAGGACATGAACAGACACTTCTCCCAGGAAGAAATACAAATGGCCAACAGATATATGAAAAGATACTCATCTTCTTTAGTTATTAGAGAAATGCAAATCAAAACTGCAATAAGATACCACCTCACACCTGTTAGATTAGCTATTATTAACAAGACAGGTAATAGCAAATGTTGGAGAGGCTGTGGAGAAAAAAGAACCCTCATATACTGTTGGTGGGAATGTAAAGTAGTACAACCATTATGGAAGAAAGTATGGTAGTTCCTCAAAAAACTGAAAATAGAACTACCTTATGACCCAGCAATCCCTCTACTGGGTATATACCCTCAAAACTCAGAAACATTGATACATAAAGACACATGCAGCCCCATGTTTATTGCAGCATTGTTCACAGTATCCACGACATGGAAACAACCAAAAAGCCCGTCAATGGATGACTGGATAAAGAAGATGTGGCACATATACACTATGGAATACTACTCAGCCATAAGAAATGATGACATTGGATCATTTACAGCAAAATGGTGGGATCTTGATAACATTATACGAAGTGAAATAAGTAAATCAGAAAAAACCAGGAACTGCATTATTCCATACGTAGGTGGGACATAAAAGTGAAACTAAGAGACATTGATAAGAGTGTGGTGGTTACAGGGGGAAGGGGGAGAGGGAAAGAAAAAGGGGGAGGGGAAGGGGCACAAAGAAAACTAGATAGAAGGTGACAGAGGACAATCTGGTTTTGGGTGATGGGTATGCAACATAATTGAATGACAAGATAACCTGGACATGTTATCTTTGAATATATGTATCCTGATTTATCGATGTCGCCCCATTAAAAAAATAAATTAAAAAAAAAAAAAGTCCCTCCTGGCTCTGGCCGGTCGGCTCAGTGGTAGAGCATTGGCCTGGTATGTGGATGTCCCAGATTCAATTCTTGATCAGGGCACACAGGAGAAGTGACCATCTGCTTCTCCACCCTTCCCCCTCTCCTTTCTCTCTGTCTCTCTTTTCACCTCCTGCAGCCAAAGCTCCATTGGAGCAAGTTGGCTGGGGTGTTGAGGATAGGTGCATGGTCTCAGCCTCAGGCACTAGAATGGCTCTTGTTGCAACAGAGCAATGCCCCAGATGGGCAGAGCATCGCCCCCTAGTGGGCTTGCCCAGTGGATCACAGTGGGGCACATGTGGGAGTCTATCTCTCTGCCTCCCTGCTTCTCACTTCAGAAAAATACAATAAATAATTTTTTTAAGTCTTTTAATGCTCTGTGACCAGCCATACTTCACTCACCTGTGCTCAACCCAGTCCTGCTCCCTCTGTGACACTGGTATTGATCACAGGTGAACAGAAGTGACCATTGTGCCCTAAACCCACAGGGGCAGAGGATATTTGAATATTCACTGTTCCCTACAACCAACAGGGTTCACACAGCAAATTCCAGGGGAGAATTTGTTTATTACTTTCTTGCACACCTGACACAAGGAAACTGAAGGGTTTAGATAGAACTATTATTTGAATGTCCACTGCTTTCACTAATAGAACAGCCCCAAGTGCTTCCAGGCTGCACGCAATAACTGAGGAAGTAATTTTAGAAATTAAAGAAGGCAATTCCATACAGTAAACTTTATAACAGACTGAGCGTGTTTATTCAACTTTCCACCATCAGTAACCTTAGATCCCCACGGACACAGAATGCTTCAGGAGAAAACAGGTATACCCACAACTGCTGAGTGATGGTTCTGATGCTCTGCTCTGGTAGCAGGACATAGTGTGGAACGATCCAGCGCTTAAACAGAGGCTGTTCCAACACTCTTTACCTGGGACCAGGTAGCCAGAGATTCTATTGGACACACGCAATTCACATTTAAATCTGAGCCTAATTTCTTATTTTAAATAGACCTATTTTTAAAAGTAGTTTTAGATTGAAGGAAAAATTGAGCAGAAAGGACAGAGACTTCCCATCTATCCCCTACCCCATCCCTCCCCATGCACAGCCTCCCCCACTATCAACACCCTGAATCAGGGTGGTACATGTGTGATAAGTCAATTAGCCTATGTTGACAAGTCATTATTACCCAAAGCCCACAGATTATTACAGTTAATCTTGGTATTGTACAATCTATGGGTTTTAACAGATGTATAATGACATGTATCTACCATTTAGAGAACGACATGGAATAGTTTTACTGTCTTAAAAATCTTCTATGTTGCATGTATTAATCCCTCCTTCCTCCCCTCCAAAAAAAACCCCCTGGAAACCACTAATCTTTCTACTGTCTGCACAGTTTTGGCTTTTCAAGAATCTTCTATAGTTGGAATCATGATATATGAGAGCTTTGTTCAGAATGGCTTTTCTCACTTACTGATATGCACTTTAGATTCCTCTACATCCTCTCATAGCTGGATAACTCATTTCTTCAGTGTTGAGTAATAAATACTTCACTGTCTGGATGTACCATGAATAATTTATTTACTTATTGAGCGACTCCTGGTGGCTTCCAAGTTTTGGCAGTTATAAATAAAGCTGCCATAAACATCTGCATGGTTTTTGGGTGGACCTAAGTTTTCAACTCACTTGGGTAATACCAGAAATTATGATTGCTAGGTCATGTGGTAAGAGGATGCTAAGTTTTGTAAGAAGTCACTAAACTATCCTCCAAAGTGGTCCCTGTTTTTTCTGTCTTTCCCTGCAGAGGAAATGGCCTTGGGGCTCCAAATTTCTCCTGTTCATCGCACCATCACCTCCACAGGATGCCTCTGAACCCAGCCAGTCCTGGGGCTGCGACATCTCTGTCTCCTCCTGATCCCTGGTCAGGGCCCCAAGGAAAAGATGCCCACAGCACCATTCAGGTCAAAAACCTGGCCCAGAAACCTTTCAGCATCTGTTTCACGTCAGGAAGAGGCTGCATCAAAATCACGGTTCAGACAGTGTATGGTATTGGCAAAGCAGTTTTTCTTAAACGCAAGCCAAATTTCAGGATGAAGATTCACAAAGTCTTGAGCAATCTGCATGGTGAGCTGTCATGGTGCTCACGATTAGGAGTTAGTTATCTTCCATCAAGCTCTTTAGGATTTTCTCAGTTTGAGAAATACCTCTCTGTCATCAGCTAGGTGGAAGCATCTGGAGCAAGAAAAAATCTCTAAAGTTCATTGTCTAGGGATTGAAACTGCCACATGTTCATAAATTCTTAATTGGATGAATGGAGTCACTCTCCACCACCACCCACAGCACACAGGTTCAGATTTAGATTCACACACATCCCCGTATGTACCCTGAGACACACTCCCGAGCCTGTCAGTCTCAGAAACACAGACAAAATGATAATCATTGTCACTTAGATCTGCTCAGGGTCTTCTTAAAGACAGCACACTCAGACAGCGTATGTTAATTCCACAGTCCAGAGAGACATGGGAGTAAACCGGGGGACACATACAGTAATGAGAAACACAGATCGTAATTTCCACTTCATAGCTGGATGCTCCCTGGCTGGAAGCTTATAAAACAGGGTGCAACTATGAAAATTGGGACTAGTAAACTTCCATTTCTTTGGCTGGCCTTGACTGTGAAAATGTATGGTATACTTTATTTATTGGGAATTATTTTGAGGACTATCTTATTGACATAAGGAAAAGTCTTGAGTTGAAATTGCACTTCTGAATATGATGCAGAAGAGAAGGTTAAGGTAGAAAGTCAGGGGCCTATGCTGGGGACAGTCATCAAGAAGATGCGACTTCTGGTTTGACCAGCAAGCTGGACCTGGCCAATCAGAGGCTCCTGCCCCCTCTCCTGTCTTCGGAATATATGTTCATTTGTCTCCCCATTCCCAGGAGCTGCTCCGAGGACAGAGAGCCTTGAGATAGTAATGTGGTGGTGAGATCATCTGGACTGGGTACATGACTGAACCCCATTAAGCCCCACCAGGTACATAACTGAACCCGGTTAAGGCCCTCTGTGTGCATGACTGAACAGCTATATAAACTTTTAAGATTTGGCAGCCAGAGACACAGAAAACTACTCTGGCTCTAGCTGCCCAAGACAAGTCTTGCCAGTTCTCTTACTTGTTATATTTGCCACCTACCAATCTGGAGTGATCTGCCAGTTTCTTTCTCTCCGTCCTCCCACATAGGATGGCAGGGGGTGGGGGGTTAGGAGAGCCCATATTACAACACGGTACACCGTATTACACCTGGGAAGCTCCCAAGAAGGTTGTAAACCAACAGCTCAATAGCAAACATTTAGCACAGTCATACGAGGGATGGAGGGGTGCTCAGTAATGGTCCCTATGCACAGCTCTGGGCAGCCTTCCGTAGCTTAGAGTCACAGTGGAAGCCACATGCCCAGGCCAGTTGGTGCAAGAGGGAAGGATGCTACTAGAACCCAGAGAGGAGTGTGAATAAAGGGGCTGCTGAATAGCTTTGACTTCCAGAGGCAAACACAACCAACCTGTAGCAGTAGGAGGGGGAGGGAGCTAGGAAAATAAGTACCCCAGCCCATTTTCCTCCCAGCCTCCCATACTGCCTCTGCCTCTGCCTCTTCATGGTGGAACCTACCTAAATGGAAGACGGAAAGCTAGGGTACCTTGTGACACAGATATTAGCAACTGTCCTATTTAAGTTTAAATAGATACCAGCTGTTTCTTATTAGTATGATTAAAGCTTCTCTAATATTCAACTGCTTAACTAACCTTTAATTTAATCACAAAGGAATGTAACTCTTAACAGTAAAGCATTTGATGACCACAAACCTTATGAAACATTTGTTACAGAAAATCATAATCATGCACTTAAATAAAAAATGTTTATCAGAAGTTAAATTTACACTTAAGTTTTAAAAGTTCTCACTAACATAAACCTTATAATCAGTCCTCTGGAAATTAACTCATCCTTTTTGTGTTCATGAATTCATCATGTGGGTTTTCTTTTAAGCACAAAGCATTTGGCGAGCTTCCTCTTGTAACTGTAGAAAGAAAACTTAAGCTCACCTCTAACAAATCTATCTAAACCAACACAAAGTTACTTTGCTTATTGATGCAAGATAATTCTTTTATGTTGTTTGGAGAACCCGTGCCCTTTGATAGTTCTGTAAGTCATGGGTATACTTCTTGGTCCTTGAAACATGCAGAAAAATTCTGAATTATCCAGATTTTGTACACTAAATTTTCTTTTACTTGAAACCCAAGGAACTCAAATAAAGGCGGCTCCAGACCTTTGCAGGATATGCAAAGCAACTACTTAGGATCATAAAGATAACAAGAAAATCTTTATGTATATGTCTATCTCTTCACAACTATTCTGCCTGTAGGAAATGTCAGTGAAAGAACAGAGTACAGAGTCAAGGTGTAGTCTGTCCTAAGCTTAACCTTTGTGACATAATTAGCCCTGTGACATCAGGGCTCTGCAAAATGAACACTCCTGGACATATAATCACCTAGGACAATAATGTAGGACTACACCAATGTGTTTTTGCCTAAGCAGCCACAATGGACAACACACACACAAAATTTATTTGAAGCAAGCATTTTTTTAATGCTTTTGTATTTGTAAATGCAAACTCTCTGCAGCTTTTTTATTGTATACTTATGTATGACCAACTAAAAAAATAGTTTATTCCCCTCCTCAGCAGGTGGTGACAGGTCAGTTCTAGAACCTTCTCGATAGAACCCCTCTGTACTTGTTGATCCCATTCTCCAAAGTCTTCTAGATGCCAGTGCTGTGCTCTGGAGTTCTTGGAAAGGATCTGGCAGTGGTGGTGTTTTTGCCAATGCATTTGGTAAAAAGGTCAGATGTTACTGAATCTATATTTTTCTTCTTTCAACCTCATCTTTTCCCGATCCTGCAGAAACTGCCCCACCCTTTCTAGGTAACTGATTTTAAATACCATATGTGTATCCTTTACATTTTCCCCATGATCATAGAATTACAAATACACAGACAGATAGACACATGTACCAAGGACTGGGAGACTGTTTTATACAAATGATTTTTATATTATCATTTAAGCACTTCGCAATTACATATGGAACTCTCACCTAGAAAGTTGACATAGATGTAACTCGTACTTGGTCTCACACTTGATGCTTAAATCTTAAATTCTACCTCATCTAGTAATAGTGCCACTTTGTTCATTTTTTTGTTTACCTTATCCATTCCTCTGTTTCCAAATGTCATCACTTTAAGAGTATTTCATTAGACAATGTATCTGATTTTTTAACTCAAGCTCTCATTCCTATCTTTTAAGAAGATAACTCAGCCAAGTCATATTTCATGTGACAATTTATATACTTTATTTTATTCCTTACACTTTACAGTTCATGCATTTATTTTTACTATGTTATTGCTTATTTTTTTTCTCAATTTGGCTCTTCTGCTGGTTATTTTCTCTTTCCCCTGTATTAATTTGAAATTCTACATTTTTCTATTTTACCAGTGCATAACTTATCTTTTCCAACATTCATAATCAAACAATTCTTTTCATGAAACCAAAATAACAATTATATTTAAATCCCCCTATACTCTCCTCCACCTTTCCCTGCCCCCCACAATCACCACACTGTTGTCCAAAATAAAAAACAAAACAAAACTATTTCTCCTGACTAGATGAGCTATTTCTCCACTTTATTTTCTTCTCCTACCTCAAAAGACCACTAAAAGACTTCCTTCTCTACTTTTTGGTGCTGAGCTTTGTAGACTGTTCCTCCATTCTTTACTGTACCGCACTCCACAAATCACTAAATTCTAAGTTTCTAGGCAAATACTTAGTGACTGTAGCTTTCCCCTTCTGTCTATCCCCCCAAGTTAACAGTTTGTATTTAGCACTTATATTATGCATTCCTTTTATATTAATATTAATCATTTACATATATTTTTATTTATTAGCATATATTTACATCTACTTATAAACATTTGAGAGCTCATTTCTTGCCATTCTTTCTCCTTCTCTCTATTTCCACCTATCTTGAGGTTTCTTCTGATGTGAGATTTTGTATAAGGATCATTTGGGGTGTATTCTTGACATAGTCTATGAATCCTCACAAGTCCATAAATCTTCCTTTTCCCATAGCTGAAGAGTTATATTGATGTTCTCAGCTCAGAGTCCTTTTCCTCAGTGGCTATTGCTGTTAATTCACCATCTTCTTGCTTTCAGGATTCTAGCGTTATTTTTCTTCTGTCATTAGAAGTCTATATAGTTTTTTCAACCTGAAAACTTAAAAGGTTTTCTCTTTGTATCTTCCCACCTTCTCAAAAAATTTCTAGGCCTATTCTTCACATTTTACAGACTTTTCTGTTGCCTTTTCCATTTTTCTGAATTTTTTATAATTACTGTTAAGACTTAGCCAAACTAAAAAATGTCCAATATTATATTAATTTTTACATAATCTTACTCTCTTTCAGCATGTTACCACATTCTATTCTCTTCCCCTCCACCTTTTTTTAAAAATCTTTATTTTTGTCCCAACTTAATATAACAACATCCTCTATACACCATATTCTCCTCCACTTTTTTATTATTTATTTTTTATTAATTTTAATGGGGTGACATTGATAAATCAAGGTACATATGTTCAAAGAAAATATCTCCAGATTATTTTGACATCTGATTATGTTGCATATCCCTCACCCAAAGTCAAATTGTCTTCCGTCACCTTCTATCTGGTTTTCTTTGTGCCCCTCCCATCCTCCCATGACTTCCCTCTCCATCCTCCCTCCCCCTCCCCCACGGTTACCATTACATTCTTGTCTATGTCTCTGAGTCTCATTTTTTATGTCCCATCTATGTATGGAATCATATAGTTTTTAGGCCCATCCACGTTATTTTAAATGTTATCAAGGCCCATCCACGTTATTGTAAATGATCCGATGTCATCATTTCTTATGGCTGAGTAGTATTCCATAGTATATATGTACCAAAGCTTTTTAATCCACTCATCCTCTGACGGACACTTGGGCTATTTCCAGATCTTCGCTATTGTGAACAATGTAAGCCGTGAAAGCATAAGCATCTTAGAAGAAAAAATAGGCAGTAAGCTCTCTGACATCTCTCGCAGCAATATATTTGCCAATTTATCTCCACGCGCAAGTGAAATAAAAGACAGAATAAACAAATGGGACTATATCAAACTAAAAAGCTTTTGCACAGCTCAAAACAATAAGAATAAAAAGACAAACTACACAATGGGAGAACATATTTGACACTACGTCTGATAAGGGGTTAATATCCTCCACCTTTTTGAAGATTTTATTTACTAATTTTTAGAGAGATAGAGAAAAGGAGAGGAAGGGGTAGGATGGGAAGGGGTGAGAGAGAAAGAAAGAAAGAAAGAAAGAAAGAAAGAAAGAAAGAAAGAAAGAAAGAAAGAAAGAAAGAAGAAAGAAAGAAAGAAAGAAAGAAAGAAAGAAAGAAAGAAAGAAAGAAAGAAAGAAAGAAAGAAAGAAAGAAAGAAACAGAGAGACATCAATTTGTTGTTCACTTATTTATGCATTCATTGGTGAATTCTTGTATGTGCCCCAAATGGGGATCAAACCTGAAACCTTGCCTCTCTAACCAAATGAGCTACCCAGCCAGGGCTTCTCCTCACACTTCTTAAATGAGAAACATGCCGTGACTGTTTGCACATCCATTTACTCTCCAGTGTGTGTTGGGTGCATACTGTGTCTCATGAACTCTTTTAGATGCTGGGGATACAATACACATTTTAAAAAGACAAAACTGCTTATGCTTATTGAACTTGCTCTTTTTATTTTCTCATCTCCCATTCATTCTTCTATCCTCTGAAATCTTCCACTACTCCATGCATGGCTGCTCTAGCAAAGACTGAGAATGAACTGTAATTGCCGAACCAATGCCTGCTCCAGTAATCTGTGACATCTGACACTTTGTTCAATGTCTTCTTGATTGTGTAAAGCAACGGCATCCGTTAAGAGGACTTCTTTTGCAAATGTCGGAAAACAACTATAATTGGCCTACACAGGAATAATATATACATTTACATAACTGAAAATCAGGTAAGGCAGGTTTCAGAGCCAATTTATTTAGGCAACTGAATCAAGAACTTGGTTTATTCTATTCTGATTCTCAGGGGTCAGTTTCATCCTATACTGTAACAATTTATTAAAGAGACCACAGACGCACAGACCACAGACCCACAATGGTGTCACTCATGCTAAAAAGCCCACTAACCTAGATTTAATACTTAATCTAATTAAATTTCAGCCTCTCCGAGAAACAATTTCAGCCAACCAGCAGGCAAACACCCATAAGGTAATCTATCAAGTGAACCTTCTCTATCCCCCACACAAAGGAGAGGCAATCTGCATGACAAAAACACATTCTCATCTCTCCCTATCCCCCCCAAAAAAAGTCTCTGTCAAAAATTAACCCTTTGTTTTCTTTGTCAACAGGTCCCTTGCCTCACCCTTTTTCCTATAAAAAACCTTCCATTTTGTACAAGTCTTCAGAGGGTTCTTCTATTTTCTAGACGAAATGCTGCCTGATTCATGAACCGTTTAATAAAGCTAATCAAATTTTCAAATATACTCTGTTGAATTTTGTTTTGTAACAAGTTCCACGCCTCACATTAATATGCATACCTCTCAGAATTAGAAGAACAGAACGTCTTTCTTTCAGGAGCTTTTTCCCAGAAGCATACCCCATACTTCCCATCATGTGGAATTGAAGTTAATTGGGTGTTTGCCCCTTCCTAAACTAATCCCTCTCACCCTGGAAATGCTAGGTCAGAGAGTCTACAGGAGCTGAGCAAAGCTGTGGAGGCCCGGACATTGTTGACATCACTCATTCATAGGTAGACAGGAGTTGGGGTTGACTCAACAGCATGTAACACACGCCCTAAACACGAGTAACTCTAATCAACTAAAAATTTTAGGCTGACTCTGGGGCACTAAGGGATACACAGTTCAGTGAAAAATGTTATGACCCAAACGAGGCATGTTTCATAGGTAACGTGTATTGGTTTCATAAGCTGCCGTACCGGTCTGCATAGGCACTAAATCCCCCCAGTCACAGGAAGACAGCACGTATCTTTCTGCTCCATTTAACAAACACAACTTTTTCTCGTATCTTGGAGATTGAGCTCTTGTTTCACCTTCTTATTACCTATCAATCAGCTTGAGAAGACATCTGCAATTGTATTTTCTTCGTAAAGACCTAGTGCTCTCAGGAGCAGACAACACTCATCTAAAAGCTCCATCCTAAATTACCTCTGTCAGACGGTACAGAAAGTAAAAGGCACACTTTAGCTTCATTTGATGAAATCAGGGAATGTACCAGCTGGCCAAAGAATGGAAAGTCTTTCCAATTTACATGCACCATTAACTGCCCTTTCATGAAAAAATAAATATCAGTTCAACTCTTTACCTCTGCTCCTTTAATTGCTACTTACAAATTTTTTTCTATCATGCTATCTCTCATTCATCAGAAACCAAAAGCATTTGTGGCTGAGTCCCCTGGTTCTAATTTAACATGATATGCTGCTAAACCACTATTAATGCCAAAGGCAAAAAATGTGCCAAGTTACCATGGGCACGAGGGCATGGAAAGGTGAGAATCCTCCCTTACACAAGGTGGGAGGGGGGCTTCTGTGGAGCCCACTGCTCCACTCACAGCACAGGGCATGTCATTTTGGTAAAAGTCCTCAGAGTCAGACCATTTCTAATCCCAGAGATGTAATCCCATGAAGTTTAACATGTCTATACCCCCAAAGGAAAAAAATTACTGGATGATTCACAGTATTGATTTTTCATTACACACTCACTTTCAAAAAACATTGCATATGACAAAATATTAAAAGACCAACTTGGAAAAGAGATCAGTTGAGGTTTTTCACTACAATTATAACAGTGTATTATGTTTTACAAAAGCATTCTGTCATCTCAAGGTAATATAAAGTATATAATATCCTTTCACCTTCCAATTTGTATGTACACATAGAATATAGGTCATTTATATGTTGGAAAGGTGGGTAACATTGCTAAAGACTAATCAGAAATAAAAACCAAATATCTTTTTAGTTATCAATCAATGGAAGAAATTATCCTTTTCTGAAATGTTAATTCACACAGTGCCTCAGTGACAAAGTTTGTTTCCAGTGGCATGACACTATTCCAGCACCGACACCCATGCCTCTGCCCCCAAACACAAGGAAAGAACTCCCATGCTCTTCTTCCCTCAAACCCAAATATTTCTTTCTCAGCCCCATCCACTTATATCTTCTGTGCTCTGCTTTGGCCCCATGAAAACAGAAACTGTCAATCATAAGGGAAGAAAGCATTGGATTTCCACCACAGTAAATATTTCTTTACAGGAAAAGACCAAGAAAATGCCAGGCATGGTAGGCTAACATGATAATATACAGTTATTTTGAAGAAAAGTCAACCTCATTTTATGTATAATATTCAATGACATCATTCATTTTTTCCCCTACAAAGCATTCTTCATTTTATCTAGGGGAAGCGAATTGATTTAAAGAACTGAACTGAGGTATGCTTGTTTGTTATAGTTCTGTAAAAGTTAGTCAAGATTGGGGCACAAATATATTGCTGATTACCAGAGTAGACAAATCTTTGCCACACATGTTGATTTCACTGTGATTCAAATTACTGCTAATGGTCTTGGGTTCAATAAATTCAAAACATATTTTGTGAAATGTTTTCGCTCTTCAATTTTAAAGCCACATGTGCTTTAATAAAAATTTTAATTCAGGAGAGTTTGATTCCATTTGAACTTAATTTAAGTGAACTTGACGTTAACCAATAAGGTCAGCTAAATCTAAAGAAAAATGTTGTGTGAGATGATTGGCTCCTCCACCCAACTGTATGAGGTAAAAATCTACCGTACCTCATGCCTGTCCAAAGTCACATATATACTTTCTGTTTATCCTTTATAAAGCAGTTTAGAAAACACTGTAAGAAAGTAGGCCATACTGAGAGGCTTTTGCTTCAGATTTCATCATCTCAAAGAATAATTGTCCTAGATGATATAGGAAGAAGGACATGACATCTACCTGTGTCAGGATTAAGACCAGATAGTCTAGTCATGTGTGTACTAAATAGATAGTCATATAGTTTAGGGACTAAACACTATATCAGCAAACAAACAAGCAAAACAAAAAAAGACACAAGAGGTAATGACTGTTTGTGGCAATATTTTGTATTGTGTTATTCAAAATTTCATTGCTTCTCTGTGGGAAGACTATAGATCTTTATTCTGTTGACAGCAGGTTTAACAACACGATTTGCTCTGGACAATGCAAGGTGAACAGAAGGTGACACATGTCACCTCTCAGCAGAAGCTTTCAGATTCAGCATATAAATTACCAAGTTTCTATGTTTCTTTTATTATGAGCCCAGAAATACTCTTGATAGGAGCTTCCTCATCATTCTGGGTCCAAAACTGAAGACAACAGAAGGCAAAGTTCCAACCAACCCATGGTGAACATGTAAATGTGAAGGAGAAATCAACTGTATGGTTTAAAGCTCCTAAGCTCAAGATGTCATTCGTCACTACACATTAACTTTGTCTATCCCAACATAACAGACAATATAACACAGTAATTAAGAAAATAAGATCAGCAGTTCAACTGTCTAGCTTCCAATCACAATTCCACCACTGTTATTTATGTTATTGATATTCAGTTCTAAAAATATGACCTTTAAATAAGCCAAAGTGAATGTACAACAAGTAAAATTTGGTCCTTTGAATATGCTTCACTGGCTAATATAGAAAAATAAGTAAGATAATTTATCATTTGTTTACATTAAACAAAACATATTAAAAAGCTCATATATCTCAAAATTTTTTCTAATACCTAGCCATGTTTTAAATTTCAAAATATATGTGACTTTGGTGCCCTGATTCTTTCCAATAACACCTACATAGTATTTGAATTGCGTTATCTACTTCTTTCTCTCTTGCCATTACTGGAATAATATAATATTAAAGTTTCTTTGTTTTTGATCTTCTGCATATTTTGGAAATACATACTCAGAAAATAATGGTGTGATTTTCTGGTACGTCATTTTGGCACAGCTGATAATTCATTCCTTATCACTGTTTATAAGTTTTGATAGGAAAATAAAGAGCATTTATTCAGGTAATTATACCCTATCGGCTTTCAAAATCATTTGGAGCTACCTACAGAAATGTAGATACCACAACAGAGCCAAAAACAAACTGAGAAGTGAGCACAAAGGAGCATAAAGGCAGGTCTGTTAGATGGACCTAGTATATAACAGAAAATTCAATAAGAGCTTACATGATTGATTACTCAAATGCTTAGCAAATTCAGTGCTGAGATTCCTAGTGCCCAAATGCAAAGAGAGAAACATAATCATATCAGATACATAATTTCCAAACAATTTTAAAAAGCAATCACTCAAGAACAGCACAACTTTTCATGTCATCGAAGTCTGTCGGACTGTGGGGCGAACACAAGTAGGGAAATGTGAGATAGCATTCTTAGCAGTGTCCTTATCAACATCCTTCCAGACGACACCACAGCAACACAGGAGTCTTCCTACTCTGCTTTCTATGAAGATTGCAGTTCTCTCCTTATAACTCAAGGAAACAGCCAATCCAAAATGATAAATTCTTCCACTGACTTATTCTTACATTAAATTTATGTAGTCATTTAGTCTATATCAGTTTCTTTATGTATAACATCCAATGTGGCATTTCTAAACCAAATATAAATATAAAGATTGAAATGTTGATTTTTGCAGATAATCTGTGCTGTGAGCACTATAATTTATTTAGAATTAAATATTAGAAAAATATTCTGGTTTATCTACAAAAGAATTTTGAATAAGCAAAGTCATGTTCTTTTATTCAATTTAAGATCATATTTTTCTATTCAATTCAACAGTCTCTACATCGCTTGCCATCAACGTTTTTTTTATATTGCCATCTCTAATTGCACAGTTAAAATTTTTTATTTTTCTGAAAGTATTCTTTTTATAACTGTTATCAATGCCTGGGCACCTCACTTTTGTGACAACTGCATAAAACTATACAATGCATATCACTCATTACAGATGTTCTCTCTTTGTATTCCTACTGAGACTCTACAATAACAACATTGCCATGGGCACTTCTCTATAGAATGCCCTCCTTTCTGCAGAGTTTTCTGGCCCTGTTTGTCTTCCTACATAAATGTCAATGATTTTATGCCTTGTTGACCAGCATCAACAAAAAGCAGCCTAGAAAAAGGAGAAGAAAGACCGGCAAAACCATGAATGGATTTGAATACACCTTTGAGATCTCAGACTTGAATTTGGGAATGTGGACTTCAGAAGCCATCTAATAAATTGAAATGCAAAACTGTCATTTAGATTTATAAAGTTACCTTGGTGTTGCTATTCATTTCTAAAAATATAAGAGTTTGCAAAATACTTCATTTTTGAAACTTAATATTGAAAAATGTTGTTCATAATCTCAACTACTTTTTTTTTTTTTACCCAGAGCAAGTAGGTTAATCTCCTTGTGCCTCTGTTCTCTCATGTTTAAAATATAGAGTGTAATAGGTGCTATGTCGTGGAGTTATTGTTAGGATTACTTAAGTTAAAATTCATAAACCACTTTCAGCTCTGCTTAGCACACTGTCAGCATTATAAAGTTTACTCTTGAAAAAATTTTTAGCAGTTTCTATATTTTTCACCAGCTATTCAATAGCAGAAAATAACAGAAATGGAAACCATAAATATTTTTAAATTAAAAAAAATTTTTAGATGAATGCCAAATTCTACCATGTTAGATCGAAAACCAATCAGTTCTAAAATGTTTGAAGTTTTCTTCTGAAGTCCCATGAAAAAGTATTAAAGGTAAATTTAAGTGGGCACTGAAATAGGAACTGTCTTCAAAGCATTTTTTGAAGCATATTTAGATCATTTTATTTATATAGATAATGGAAAATGAGAATTAATATCTATATTTCAACAAATATTGTTCTGTAGTTAGTAATTTTTTAACAACAGGTTAAAACTGAAAAGTAAAACTATTTATTATCTAACTAATTAATTGACTTCTAGATTTTGGTAACACCATTATAGATTATTCTCAAAACCAAACTGTTTTTTGCCTTATATGAGTGGCTATAAATACCTAACCAAATCGCTCTCAGAAAATACATTAGAAATGACAGTGATGAAATAAAAAATAACTTGAAGAAATATGTGTGCTATTCAGATTCTATCAGGAAATTTAAGTGGTATGAAGCAAATGATCCTCTCACTGAGTAACATTAATCTGATATAAACAATAGCACCAGGAGAGAAACATACATAAATATATTTCTATTTTCATCCTGTTCCTGAATTTGGCACTTACGAACATTCTATTGTTTTTCTAAGGATTTCTAGAAATAACACATTTCAAATTACAAGGGCATTGTGCATTCTAGACAAGAGGATGATAGTACCTAGTAATGTGGTATGCCAAAGATCACTCCTGACACACAATATGTGTTTTAAAAATACTTGTTGAATTACTGAATGAAACTAATCAATTAGTTTATTGCTTGGCTATAACACTTTGCACTTATTTCTTCACTTTGCATATACTACTTCTTAATTGATTAACAACAACAACAGAAAGTCAGGTAGTATATGAGAACAAAGCAATTCTTAATTATAAGCAAAATAAGCAGAATAGGCAGCTTGTAAAAAGTCTTGAGTTTAGCCCTAAACAGATTTCTTGGTTAGAACATCATCCCAATACAACCAGGTTGTGGTTTTGAACACATACAAGAACAGATCGATGTTTCTCTTTCTCACTCTCTCTCAGCCCCTTCCCCTCTCTTTAAAATCAATCAATAAAGTTTTTAAAAACCTTGAGTTTGTCATACCTCTCCCAAAGTCTACTATATCTGTCATAAGGTTCACCTTGTGTCTGGGGAGCACAAGTCAAATTCCTGTTTTATTTAAATTCAGTATTCGAATATAAATATATTTATCCCCTTTAACAAAAAAAAGAAACTAATTTTTATATTTCCCTAAAAAAATTCAAAGTAAAACATTAAAAAAAACCCCAAAAATTATATTAAGAACAACTTTGAAGCCATAAGTTCACCAAGGATATTATATAATAATAATTATATTTCACTAATATTATGTCAGTATATATAAATACCCTAAATAAAAGTGACAATTTTCTTACAGATATGTACTTAGTGTAGCTCCCTCAAAAAGAAATGGAAAACATAAATTAGTCCTCAAACCATTAAAGATACTCCCAACAGCTACAGCCACAGAGGCCAAAAACTCAAATGTGAGGTCAGTAGGCCACGCCCCTCTATCTGATCACAATGGGTGCATGGCTACAAAATGGTATATATTCCAGGCACTACAGCACTGAGTGAGAGAGATTGAGAGAAAGAAAGAAAGTAGAGGAGTTTGTAATAGGAGAGTACTTAGTTAAGATGCCAGAGTATCCTTTTTGTGCCACTTATCCCAGGAGCTATCTCCGAAATTTAACAGGAAACTGGAACCTAGGAAGAGAGACCTGTCACCCAACAGCGGACTATGCACTCAGTGTGCTAGGAAATGGCCTGAGGGTCTTAGCTAGAGAAAAAACAATAAGATTTGCATTCACTACACAGAACACCTGGAGGAAGCCCACGCAAGATCCAAAACCCCGGCCCCTACCAACCAGGACCATAGTGCTACCGAAGATCAGTGTGCCACTCAAAACCAGGATGCGTGCCATTACACCCAGGAGAGGCCTGCTGCACCTCAAGACTGCCCAGGGAAAAAACAGACTGATCAACGACCAACAGAACTCCTGGACTCCTCAGGCTTCTGCTGAGACCAGACCCCAAAGACTGGGAAACAAAACCCTCAGAGGCCTTCTCCAACCAGAGCACAACACCACAGACACCAGCCCCTTGCTGCAGGTGGCTCGCAGTAAGCTACACCACAAAGGTGCTGTACACGAACAAATACCAACGATAACAACAATATACCAAAGTGAAGACGTTAAAACAGAAGAAAAGAATAATGAAATAATACCATTACAGGGCCCCAATATGCACTTAGACTGCAGAGCACAGGGCCAGGAATCCCTCATGCAGGCACTCAGCCAGGATCGGACCACCCAACAACACCCAGACACCAGCGAGGCCACCCAGCCTCAGCCTCAGCCTCAGCCGCCGCTAGATTCCTATTATACATTTATTGCAAAAAGCCAAACGACCATCCTCGTGCCTCAAGAGTGAGGAACAATAATACATAGAGACTGACCTCAGGGCCAGGAATCCCTCATGCTGGGACTCAGCCAGGGTGGGGCCACAGGACAACGCCCAAACACCTGAGGGCCCACCCAGCCTGAGCTTCAGCCGCTAGATCCCTGCTACACAATTATTGCAAGGAAAGAAACACTCCATCCTCGTGCCCCAAGAGTGAGGAACAATAATAGATAGAGAAAGCCAGTATTTTACACCTTAAGCTACAACAAAATACATATGCAGACGTGCTGGTGTGAAACACTAGGCACCCTCTCCAAGCCATTTTGCTAGGCATTTATGTGATGAGCCTCAAAATCAGTGACTTGGCTGAATGACTCAGCTTGTTGTAAAAAAAAAAAAAAAGAAGAAGAAAAGGAAAAGAAAAACAGAATTTTACAGAATAGCACAGAAAGAAACTCAAATCTTAGAAGACACAACTAATTTTACATAAACTACGCCCCCATTGCATTCTATACTATGTCTGCTGTATATTAGGCCATTATACCTACTACAGATTTTGAAAGCTTTTTCTGGCTTTTCTTGCTTTTTTTTTTTTTTTTTTTTGACATTATCAACTATGGAAGGTTAAAGAGTGATTTAGTTACAAATGTGAATAAAAAAAACCCTTTAAAAACATTTCCTCAAATTTGGCTTACTGATACATAAAATTAATTACTATAAATTGGATTAATAAAGGTCTCTCTCCCTCTCAATCTCTCTCTCGATATATCTTTCTACCTAGAAAAATCGGTCTGCTACAAGATGCAGGGTCACAGGAAGCAGAGAGAAAGCTGTTAAGGAAAGAAGGATGAAGGGACTGGATCAGAGAGGGTAAAGGGATTAGCAAAATTATACATGCATAACACATAGATACAGATAAGGGGACAGCAATTCCCAGAGGGAAGGGGGAGAGAAAGTCAGGGAATGGGGCACGATGTTGGGCATTGAGGGTGTTACTTTGTGTGGGACACTGTAAAGGCAGTAGCCGTGGCCAGGGCCACCATCAAAGCAGCCCAGCCTATGCAGGTTCACATTGGATTCGGACAGTCGGTAAAGAAACAGCGGAGCCAAAAACTGGTGGGCCATAGTCTTTAATTCTAGCTTGCACCCGGCGGGCAAGTAAAAATACACACTGGGCTCCAAAACCCACTCACATTCAGTGCTCACAAAGCCACTGACTTATCCGAGTTTCCTAGAATCAAAGGTTTCTAGCTCACCAGCCTTATTCTCCTCAGTTCCCCATCTACTTCCTTCTCCCAGATACAAACTCTGCACAAACTGGCATCTCACTCAGCACTCCGCCATCTTGGCTGCTTCTCCTGGCCACATGGCCTCTTTCTGCTCTCTGCTCTGCTCCCTCTGCTCTCTCATGCTAATCATCCCAGGAACCAAGAGAGCAAACTCTCGTTCTGCCCCCATTTTATAGCGTAGCTTCACAACCTTTAATCCTATATACAAAATAGGTAAGTCTTAATACAAAGTCACTTCTCTGAGGCATGATGGGATTGTACCACCCCACCTCAAAAAGGGTGGGAAAGGCTTAATCCCAAAACCAAGCCCCAGGCTACAAGGATTCTGCCTGCCCAGAGAGACACACATTAATATCACCTGGGCAACAGCCTCCACGTGGGCAGCGCCACTTTAACAAAGTGAGCATAATATATTTTATCTGCCAAACAGACACTTGAATCCCTGTTAACAAATTGAAAGAAATATTTTAATAAGAAGTAGATCTTTTAAAAAAAACTATGCTACATATATCTATTTTATTAAACTTTAGTTACTAAAGACATAAGACATGACATGGATTAATGAAAACATATATTACCAAGACAGGATTGTTATCACAAACTAACACCTCTGTGGAGAAAAGGTCCCGGGACCAGCAAGCTAAATTCTGAATATGTGAACTGCTCTAATGGCCCCCTGATTGGTTCAGCAGTCAATCAGAGATCACATTCACCGAAGTGCACTCGAAGTAGCAGTCATGGATTTTATTTACGCACGGATTGTTGGTAACCTGACACACGATGGTTTCAGAGCATGTCCACATCCATAGACTCTTCTGGTTCTATGCTCTGACACTTATTTTAACTGCTCTGATAAACACTAAAACTAGGTGTTCCGTGGTTTGTGCCCAATAGGCTGAGAAATCTAGGGCTCATGTTTGCATTGGTGGCTTCGAGGAAACAGACTTCTGTGGAAATGCACACAGAGGTCAACACGCATGTGTATCATTTCGGGCAGTGTTTCTGTGGCCTTTCGTCCTATTTCCAAAGATACCAGTGACACAAAAGGGATAACATCCTAACCCAAGCTTGCATGAATGGAAAGCAATGATCTAGTGTTCCTTCTCGTACTGGTGTTGGTGGCCTGTGATTTAAAAGGTGCTCACACGTATGGCATCGACTCATCACCTAGTCCACCTTAGGACAGACAGAGCACAGTTCTCCCCTTGTGAGCACACTCGATGAACCCAGCTCTGTGTCCTTACACCGAGGGTGAACTTCCATCCCAGGATCTCAGAGCAGTCTCACTTTACACAGTCTACCAGTATACTTCTTAACAGCGCCTCGTCCACTCTCTGAAAAGTCTCCCAGTTGGAGAGGATTACCACAAACACAACTCAAGAGAGGCTGAAGACAGGGTGCTCTTTGAAGAGGTAATTGTTTCCTGACCGGGGGGGGGGGGGGGGGGGGGGGGGGGGGGGCGGGGAGATAAGAAGTTAAACACAACTCCCAAACTTAGCTAGCTCGTCTTGCCAGCTGCCAAGACGGATGAGCACAGACCAAAGTCTTACCAATTTTCAGAAAACCTTGGCCAATCAGGGCCTACAGGTCCCTACAACCCATATTGCCTGAGGAGTCAGATGGAGCACGCTGGTCGGAAAGAAGCCATTTTCCACAGGGCAGAGCGCCGAGAAACAGGTCTATGTCAGCCTGATGAATGCGCACTTCCCCAACAGTGCCCTTTCCCTGGATGGGGGAAACCACCTGTAACCGGAACCTATACAACGACGTTTACAATTTAGGTTCTCAGAAGTCTTGGTAACTTGTCCAGAGGCCCTGGGCCTGGTCACAGCTAGGGGGGCAAGGGAATGGGGCGAGCAAGACTCCGAGACCTACATCACTCTGTGACAGAGAAGCGAGCAGGCTGCAATCTGTAGTGACTGATTACAGAGGACAGAGCTAGGTGAGGCCGCAGTAACCTTGCACTGACGGCAGGTATTGGCGGTTCAGCGGAGAATTCTCACCTCCCATGTAATTCAGCCTATCCCAGGAGCTAACCCAGAACGAGGGCGGAGAACAGGCAGCAAGGGAGGCAGAGCTGCCAGCGGCCGGAGGAGGGTGCGCCCAGCGTGGTGTGCTCAGCCTGGTGTGCTCAGCGTGAAGACGCCAGGCAGGGTGAAGACCACGAGGTTTGCTTTTGGTGCCCAGAGAGGCAGGACCAGGCCCATCGAGAACCCAAGGGCCACAACTGGACCATTCAGGACTGCAGCCACCTAGGACCTAGGAGCCTTCTATGATCGTGGTGCCCGCCACTACCCCAACCAGCAACTCGAGGCCACCAGGGAAAGATCGGACTGCTCAACGACCAGCACACCTGCTGGACTCGCAGCCTCCTGCTGAGACTAGACCCCCAAAGACTGGGACACAGAATCCTAAGGGGCCTCCCCCAACCAGAGCACAGCGCCACAGACACCAGCCCCTTGCTGCGGGTCACTTCGAGCAAACTACACCAAAGGGGTTGCAGAAATGACCTGAAGGAAGAAAAACATCTCCCGGAATTTACAACATTACTCAAAAATGAATGCTATGAAAAATAAGAAAATAACGTGCAAGAAATGACAGCAGAGAGCCCCAACTGGTGTTCAGACCTCAGAGCTCAGCCTGGGAAATCCCTCATGCCGGCACTCAGCGGGATTGGGCCACGTGACGATACACAAAAACAAAAGAGCCAACCCAGCCTCTTCCTCATCTGCCAGCAGATCCCTGCTATACAGTAATATCAAGGTGACAAATACTCCAACCTCATGCCCCAAAAGCAAAACCATCTTCCAGAGTGAGGGGCAGCAATGGATGGATTTACCACCTATAGGAATTTAACAAATAATGCAGAGTGCCAGCATTTTCTATCTCACAACTACAGCAGAATGACCATCCAGATGTGCTGGTGTGGAACACTAGGCTCCCTCTCCCAGCATTCTGCTATGCATTTATGTGATGAGCCTGTAGAATCAGTGAAGTGGCTGAATGATTTAGCTTGTTTTAAGGAAAAAAATTCAAAGCATTTATTTTTTTTTTTTTTTTTTTTTTTTTTTTTTTTACAGAGACAGAGAGTGAGTCAGAGAGAGGGATAGACAGGAATGAAGAGAGACGAGACGTATCAATCATCAGTCCTTCATTGCGCGTTGCAACACCTTAGTTGTTCGTTGATTGCTTTCTCATATGTGCTCTGACTGCAGGCCTTCAGCAGAAGGAGTAGGCCCTTGCTGGAGCCAGCGACCTTGAGTTCAAGCTGGTGAGCTTTTGCTCAAACCGGATGGGCCCGCGCTCAAGCTGGCAACCTCGGGGTCTCGAACCTGGGTCTTCTGCATCCCAGTCCGATGCTTTATCCACTGCGCCACTGCCTGGTCAGGCTCAAAGCATTTTTTTTTTTTTTAACATAGCATAGCAACAACCTGAAATCTTAGAAGATAAGATTGTTCTCTGTTAATTAAAGTTTGAGAAGCTGTGGTTACAGCCACAGCCGCTCCAGCATGCTCTGTCACTGTACTGGTGATCACAGGAAAGCAAGTCAAACTTCCCTGTCCTCCACAAACAATATGTCCAAGCATCAGTTTGAGAATCAATCCCTAATAATTCCAAAACCACCACTGATTCAAGAACAACTTTAGTAATTAGGTGCTGCATAAACCTGGTAGAGAAGTTTTTTAGATCCTATTGCTACAACAAAATATCCATCAAAATGTGTTAGTGTGAAGGATTAGGTACTTTTCCCCAGACATTCTGCTGTGTGTTTGTGTGAGGAGCTCCCTGAATGAGGAAACTGAGAAGGAGAGGGAATAAAGCGAACATACATTCTCACCACAACTCTTTTAAAACTGTGAACACATACCTTCAGAATCAGTGAGGTGGCTGAATGACTCTTCTTGTAGAAAAATGGGTCGAAAAAAGACTTTTTCAAGGGTCATATTGCCTTGCAACATCCTCAATTCTAAGATGACAAGATTACTTAAGGTCAAATACAGTTTGAGTTCTCATTCCATTCTCTTTCTATATGTGCCAAATATTATGCTTTTTTTAATTTGTATAAACATTTAGGGTAGGGTTTTGGTTTTGTTTTCTGCATTTTTTACCTACTGATGGTTAACCAGTTATTCTTTAAAATTTTTCAATAAAAATTTTTCAATATTTTTTTTTGGTATGAATGTCAGTGTGATAATGGCATCAGAGATACCCTTGATCTCTCCCCTGGAAATTTCAACAAATTGAACAGCTATAACTCAGCGAAGTAATTCCAGTTGGGATCGCAGGCTTGCCTAAAACGATCTATACATTTAATCGACTAAAGTTGGGAAGGATAATTACACAGCCAAAGTATAAGAAGCATTCAGTGGGGTTCCAGATAGGGGTCAGGACTGAACTGTCTGGGCTTTTGTCTGCCTGGCTCCAAAGAGCAGAGAAACCCAAAGTGCTTGGATTTCTTCTGCTGGAGGAGTGAAGAGATTCTGGGACATTTGGAGAGATACTGCACTAAAACAGTGGCAGAGCGTGGGGTCACTGCGAGTGTTCCCACAGTTTGCCAGCAGCCTTCCCCCAGGATACAGAGAAATATAAAATGTGGCCTCCTAGCCTCCCAGATCCTGCCTCCCTCCCCTCGGGAGGAAGGGAGTGTGGCAGAGACATACTCCAGAGCTAGTTCTACAGGGCCACTCTTTCCCCCAAAGAACAGAGGTGCTCTGAGTCAAGTCCCCTGGTCTGTTGAGATGCAGGGAGGAGCAACCAGAGGCCCGAGATCACCATTACTGAAACCATAAAGGCCTCACAGCACACCCCACCCCATCAAACCACAGCAACATCTCAGCGGAGGTCAGCCTAGAGATTGTACAGAGCTAAAGCTTATAATCTAGTACCACCTAATGAAAAAAATATAGAAAAATCTCGTGCAAATTCAGTACCACTTCTTTCTGTTTTCTTTGGCTTTGGGGAGATATTTTTTCCTCTATTTTTTTTGTATTTTTGTTGTTTTGTTTGTTTTGTTTTTTGAACTATGTTATTTTGTGACTTTTCTCTTTTAATTATTTTTTACTTTTATTTTTGTTGTTCTTTTTACTTGGCTTCTTAACAATAGCACTCTCAAATGCCATCAAGGCAGAAAAAAATTATTACTGTGACTACCCATAAAAGACACTGTTCAGAAAACAAATAAAAACCTCCAGAAAGCAATCTTAATCACACAGAAACCTCAGAGTTAAACAATTAAGAATTCAAAATTGAAGTTCTGAAAATACTCAACAAGATGCAAGAACAACATACTGATAGGCAATTTAATGAGTTCAGAAAACAAAACGAGTACTTTACCAAGGTGACTGAAACTTTAAAAACAGAGAAGAAGGACTCAATACATGAATTAAAAAATGACCTAGCAAGTTTAGCTAATAGAACTGGCCAGTTATTTGTTTCTCTTATATATATCTCACAGAGGTGGGATATGAAACTGAGACTCATGGACATTGATAAAAGTGAAATGGTCCCCAGGGGAGGGGATGAGAAGGAGAGAAGAGGGACAAATATACAGTGAGAGAAAATGATTTGACTTTGGGTGATGGGAACACAACACAATCAACAGTTCAAATGCTAGAGATGTTCACCTGAAACCTATGTACTCATATTGATCAATGTCACCCCATTACATTTCAAAATAAAAATAAAAAGTAAAAAAAAAAGTCTAAAAGAGATGAAAAACAGCCAGACCAGGTGGTGGTGCAGTGGATAGAGCTTTGGACTGGGACACAGAGGACCCAGGTTCAAAACCCCAAGGTTGCCAGCTTGACTGTGGGCTCATCCAGCTTGAATGTGGGGGTCACTGGCTTGAGCCCAAAGGTCACTGGTTTGAGCCCAAGGTCACAGGCTTGAGCAAGGGGTCACTCGCTCGCTCTGCTATAGCCCCCCCCACCCCAGTCAAGGCACATATGAGAAAGTAATCAATGAACAACTAAGGTGCCTTAATAAAGAATTGCTGCTTCTCATCTCTCTCCCTTCCTGTCTGTCTGTCCCTATCTGTCCCTCTCTCTGTCTCTGTCAAAAAAAAAAATCTATTAATGTAATGCTACTAGGAGCTTTCAATGTGCTTGTTCTTTCTTTATATCTGTGTACTCATAAAACTGCAGTGATCCTAGCTTAAGTGAATAACAATAACTCCATAACTTCCCTGACTGGTTAGTTCAAAGGATAGAGAGTCAGCTCGACATATGGACAGCCTGGATTCAATCCCTGGTTAGGGTACACACGAGAAGCAACCATTTACTTCTCTTTCCCTCCTTCTCTCCCTTTTCTCTTTCTTCCCTTCTCATAGCTACTGGCTCGACTGGTTTGAGTGACAGCCTCAGATGGGGGTTGGCAGGTTGATCTTGGTCAGAGCATATGCTGGTGTCTTTCTCTCTACCTCCCCTGCTCTCACGTTAAAAGAAGAAGAAAAAAGAACTCAGGTAAATAATAGTTTTAAAGAATTTATAAAAAAGAACAGGCCAGACAGAAGAGAGTATCAGTGACATCAAAGACAGGCAACTAGGGATGATACATGATGATATTTCACCATGTGAAGTAAAGCACTTAACTGAAAAAAGAAATTGCTTTCTATATTATCTATGCCTATTTTTCATGACAGGAAGAATGTCTGAATATGTGAATAACAGTGTAATGAATGCTAAAATTATGGTTAAAAAAATATATATATATTATCAAGGGAACGCTGAATACAGCATTATTTTCAATATTATATTGAATAAGGCCACAAAAACTAATTAATTTTCACCTTATATGAAACTCTTAGTGATATGAAACTCTACAAATAGAGGTCACAGCAAGTTTTAAATCTACTTGTCCACAAATTAATTCATAAATATACAAAAGTAGTAATAATTATGGATAAGAAGAAAATAAGAATATAAAAATTTACATCTAAATTTAGAATTATGTAGAAATTTATATGCCAAGTAGAAAGATCTGTATCAGATTCTGTATCATGTGAAAATCTCAGAAAAAAATTCCTTTCTTTCTAAAAGCTAAAGCTGTAAGTAGATTGAATTAATGGGAACATCTCATGCCAGTGAGAGTTAAGTAAATTACACTGAATCCACCTGGCTTAAGAAATAAAAGTCTTCTCATTGAAAGCATTTTAAACAAACCACTCAATTTTATAATCTCCAAGGAGAAAAATCCTGAGCAACAAGTATCATTCCTATAAAACAGCTCAAACAGGACCTGCTTTCTGATAACAGTTGTGTTGAAGGTCTCACTAAACATTTTTATGCTGCTGAGACTTCTACAAGTTGGAGTGAAAGTTCAGCCATAACTGGCCCCTAGGGACATGCTTCTTGTTCAAAAATCTAGTATCACCATGTGAAGTAAAGTACAGTTGTATGTCAACCTTGAAGGGATGGGTGTTTTTCATTTGGCTTGAGAATGAAATATGTAGAACATTAGCTGGGAACACATTTTAAGCCAGTTCCCACCCTAAGCTTAAATCCAAATGAATCCCTCTCGGATTTGATCTGCCTGGTACAATAGAAGTTCTGTCAAGTTAAAGCTGTGATGTGATGAACTGTATAGAATCTTCCTCATAGCAGTTAAAGCTAGGGGGGTGGGGGAACAAACCTTAGAAATTCTATAGGATGAAGCCATATACTGCCTGGACTTCCAGTCCTTGTTTACACCTAACCCTTCCTTGTTTGGCCATCTGATGGTATTTCAAAAAACATACAATTAGAGAATAGACAATGATATTTAGAAATTTACTGTCTCTTGGTCCTTCTGTATGCTTCTTTCCCAATAGGCTATCCTGCTTCCCATTCTGTTAGCATGGGCCAATACTTCTAACGAGTATGGTGGGTTTAGTGAGGGATGTCTTACTAGGGCATCTTTCTCACCATTAAGCTGGTCATACCCCATCATTCTGAGTGCCTGAACAGCCAAAGTGAGGAGTGCTTCTGATACAATCTCAGATTTATGCCTAGTCTCTCATTATTCAAGTAGAAGATAGAATTTTTAGATATCCCCAGCTCAAATTTTCGTCTGACTGCAGCATGGTTCCTCATAAAATCTGGAATCTGATTTCCTTTTTCTAAGTAGTTGTGCTTTTATGTTCTGTTACATTTAGAGAATGTTAGGAACCTGTGACTGAACGAGGAATTTATTTTACCCCAGTTGCTGGTGGTCATGAACTAGCCTCTGACTATTTAAAGCTCTCTAAAAAACATGTTAAACAATGCAATTCTAAAACACGTTTTGTAAAAGTAGTAATAGCATCAGTGAACAATTGTTTACCAGTAGGCACTTATTCACATAAAATATGTAGTCATTAAAAATGTATCTATATAGATAGGTAACCAGTATAAATGTTTATATATCTACATATCTCCTCTTTAATTGAAATTTGCCTATTTAAGTATGCCATACCCTTATGTAAATTAAGAAGAGTTTTTTTCCTTGTAGTTAGTTTCCCTTCTACCATTGTGTGATGATTAGTTTTATGTGTCAACTTGACTGGGCCCACAGGGTGCCTAGATATTTGCTCAAACATTATTCTGGGTGTGTTTGTGGGGTGTTTGGAGATGAGATTAACATTTTAATTGGTAAACTGAGTAAAACAAATGTGTTACTCATTCAATTAGTTAAAGACTTGAATAGAACAAAAGGGCTGATCTCCCTATAGTAAGAAGAAACTTCTCCTGTCTGGTTACCTTAAGATCTAGGACTGTATCTTTTCCTGCTTGGAACTCTGAACTGGAACACCCACTTTCCTTGGGTGCTGAACCTGCTACCTTTCAGGGTGAAGCGTCTACATGAGCTCTCTTGGTTATCAGGCTTTCACACTCAGGTTGGACCTGTATCATTGGCTTCTCCTGGGTTTCCAGTTTGCCAACTGGAGATCTGGGGACTTCTCAGCCTCCATAACAATGTAAGCAAATTTCTCATAATAAACTTCTAATAAATCTCACAATAAATCTGTCTGGTGGTGGTGCAGTGGATAGTGTGTCAACCTGGGATGCGGAGGACCCAGGTTTGAAACCTCAAAGTCACCAGCTTGAGTGTGGGCTCATCTAGCTTGAGTACAGGCTCACCAGCTTGAGTGTGGGGTCACTGGCTTAAGCATGAGATCATAGACATGACCCCATGGTCACCAGCTTGAGCCCAAAGGTTGCTGGTTTGAAGCCCAAGGTCACCGACTTGAGCAAGGGTTCACTTGGGTGGAGCCTCCCCTAGACCCCCACCCCATGCCCCGGTCAAGGAACATATGAGAAGCAATCAATGAACAACTAAAGTGCCACAACTATGAGCTGATGCTTCTCGTCTTTCTCCTTCCTCCAACTCGGTAAAATAAATAAATAAATAAATCTGTATACATAATTGTTAGTCAATTAGACTTACACGAGCAGAGCAAGGATAATGGACTATGTACAGAAGGTCACCAGGGCAGAAAGCCCCAGGTGCTTAGCAACAGGTGAAACTGGGAAAGCATGGACCTTACCCCAGGGTAGCCTTTTCTTCCCTAGCATATCCCTGGTCATGTGGTTCAGACCCTCCCCTAACCTTTCCTCTCCTGGCAAGTAGCTAGTCATGTGGTAGACCCCCCTTAGAAGAGGAACAAGGACCCCAAAAGTGGTCGCATGTGATTCCCATGTAGACCCTGGCATGACAACTCCCTTAAGCATTAACTCTTTAGGATAAATCTAGACTTCAGTGGTGTTTCACCTCCAGGCCCAAAAAAGCAACAAAATCAGACAGTTAAGCCATGGCTGACCTGAGACCTGATTAATGACCCCCTGGCCTGGTGCTGACCAATCAGTGGGGACCAGGATCCTGAAAGGACCCACCTGGAATGCTGATGCATACATAATCTACTGGGATGCTCCCTTGAGACCTCTAGATAAACACCTTCACAAGGACCCAGTGTGCTCTCAATGGAGCACAATAGTTCCTCTTCCCACCCCCTTATCCCAGCTGTGTTTTCCTTGCCTTTCTCTTTCTCCTTAGCTCCAAGTACCCTTCCTTTGCCTCTGTAACTTGGTTCTTCAGCCTATTTTCCCCATAGCTCACTTCTTCTACCTGTGACTTTCTAAATAAACTTTCTCTTATAGTTCAAGTCTTGGCTCTCAACTTTTTCTTAGCCAGAACTCAAGTTCTGAGGTTGCCGAACCAAAGTCCAGTCTGACTCACCAGTCTAATAGCTGGTGCCACCAACACATATACATCATGTTGCTTCTGTTTCTCTGGAGAGCCATGACTAATGCACATGAGGAAAATCACCAGAATAATTACAAAACCACCAAATACTTATAATCTTTGATTATGGGAATCAAGTCTAATCAAATGGATAAATAAATTCTTAAGTATCTAGGTAAGCCCAAAACTGCAGATGTAGACCAAAAGAAAAACACAAAACTTATAGTCTAGTGAAGGAAACAAGACTCACAGTCTAGCTAAAAAATGAGAAACATTATTTAGCTAAAAAAAAAAAAAAAAGATTTACGCATATGAAATGCCAAAGAAAAATTATATGAGATAGTTTAATCAAGTGCTAGACAATAAAGAATTTACTTTTAATGTGAAAACTATCCTTGAACTGGACAAAATTATCATTATCAAACAAAATTTATTCATTTATTATCTGCATGTAGCATTTCCTACTTTATCCAAATTATTTCATATCACCCTGAAATTTGGAAACCTCAGTCATCTACAGAATATACTACCTGTTAGGAAAATGAAAAGTCAAGTTGGGAGTAAATAGTCACAATACATGTAAATATCAAAGGACCTGGATCTAGAATATATAAAGACTTGCTACAACTCAGTAATATCAAGACAATTGATTTTAAAAATAGGCAAAATATTTGAACACTTCACCAAAGAAAGTTTATATATGACCAACATAATCAGTCATCAAGAATATGTAAATGAAAAACCACAATGAGATACCATTACACACATACAAGTTGAATGGCTAAAATTTTAAAAAATAGACATTTCTAACATTAGCAAAGATATGGAGCTATTGGGAATCTCATACTGGGAAGGAATATAAGATGGTGCCAATACTTTGGAAACAGCTTGATAATTTTAATGATATAAGATACTGTCTACTATATATCTAAAAGAAGTAATAATGTATGTCCTCACAAACTCTTGTCTTAAACATCCATAGCAGCTTTATATGCAATAGTGAAAAACTGGAAATAATACAAATATCTATCAACAAGTAAACAAATATATAAACTATATTATATTAATGCAATGGAATACCACTAGCGAGTGGCAAATAAGAATGAGATGCTGAGAAATACAACAACAAAGATGAACCACAAAAAGGTTTATGCTGAGCAAATGAAGGTAAACACAAAGAAATACATATTAATAGTAATATCATTTTTACTAAACTGTAGGAAGACAAACATAAGATATAGAAAGAGATAGAAGATAGCAATGACCTAGAACTAGTGGTAAAAGGTGGGGATTGGTTGGGAGGAAGAATGAAGAAACTTTGGGAGGAGACAAACACAGACATGATCTGTGTTTTGGTTGTGATGGTGGTATCATCAAACTCTACAATTAAAGTGCGTATATTTTACCCTATGTAAATTATACCTCTAAAGTTAAATTTAAAAATCCAAAGTAAACTCAAATATAGTCTAATGTTCTTCTCCCAAAATTCCCACAGGAAAGAGTCCCTGCCCACCTTTGAATCTTTGTTCAAATATCATTCTTCTCAATAGAGACTTTTCTAATCACTCTACTTAAAATTTCAACCTTTCTTTCCAATTTCTGATTTTATCCTGTTCTAGTTTCTTTTTTTCAATTATATTTATTGAGGTGACATTGGTTAATAGGACCATATAGGTTTCATCCTGCCCTAATTTCCATAATGCTTAGTGTCAGCTAATATATAATTTACTGATATTGTAATGTGTATTATTTTTCTCCAACTAAAACATAAATTCCATGAAGCCACAGGTATTTTACCTTTGTTTTTATGTTTTGTTCACTAATGCATCCCAAATTATGTGCATTACAAACAGTATGAGGTCAATAAATCTTTGTTGGATAAATGAGTGAAATTCCAAAGTGCTAATCTTTTCTGAGTAATCTAATTTTAACAAGACAAAAAGAATTGGGATACCTCTGGGAAAATCATGTATTTCTAATGTTGTCACATCCAGGCAGTCTTTCTCAAATCTGTTCTCAGTGCCACTAAATGACTTTAGCAGCTAACACATACATAATCTTGGTATTGTTGGAGATACAGGAGAAGGGCTGAGAAAACTATAAAGCATGACATAAATATCGAGATCGTGGTGCCAGATTCAGTGATAGAACAAAGGAACTAACACAACACAGCCTAGTAAGATGTCATTTTAATCACATTTACTCTTAAGAATGCTTTAGAAGTTAATTTACTTTTACAGAGATTTATTAAGTGCCAAAAGAACTTTATTGTGTTTACTATAATCAAATCATTTAACCTCTCTGGATCAGCTTTCTCATCTGCCAAATGAAGGTGGTTTTCTGACAAGGTGGAACCAGTGAGTTTTAATGCAGCTTATTTTGCAAGTAGAGTTGATTTTGAGTAACTAATGAAAAATTTTCAAGCTATGCCATAAATATGTCAGAACACTAAAGAGAAGAACCACAAAGTCCAAGTGTCCCTCTACTTCCCTAAAGCTAAAAACTGTCCCACTGTTCCTTAAATTTATTATATCTACTATAATCAAATCATTTAACCTCTTTGCATGAGTTTTCTCCTCTGTAAAATGAAGGGGGTTTTAGTATTAGCTACTTCTTTTAGATTTTGATAAGATGTTACCACATGGCCCAAGGTATTCCAGCTGAAGGGGGCCGGCAGGAGAGCTATAAAGTTTATTTAGGAGAGAGCCGCTAGTCCAAGGTTGCTGGATCTGTCAGAGAGTGTAACAGTGTAATCTGTTTCCTTTGCACTTTGGCTAAGAAGAGAAGAAAAGGGGAAGCACCGGAATTGAAGAAGCTGCCAATAAAATGGTGAGAACACTTTACACAGTACAAAAAGAGAAGAAAAAAACAAAAAAAATTTTTTTCTGGCAATAAAGATACTCCTTTAATCCAAATAGTAAAGCTTTTGTAGGGGATGAAAAATCCAGCCTTTTACACTCAGGCAATTAAAGTTTAAAAACAAAATTTAAAAGGAGACTGAAGTTGAAAATTGGGCTAGAGGTGAATTTGCTGGGTTAGTAAATAAAATCTCAGCTGTAATTATGAGCATTCAACTCTCTGTTGAGAACGCAAGCAAAGCTCTATCCTTAACAACAATGTCAGATTATCGATATCACATTTTAGAAAAATCCTTTTGGAGGATTCAAAATCTAGAACAGATTCTAGGTCCTGCTCCTCAAATATTTGGCCAATAACTCAAATCCATTATTTTATCATAGTCATTAATATTTGACAGGTAATCTCCACTTGTATGAGATTCTCCTCTATGTAGACAGGTGAATTTGAAACTACAAAAGATTTATAAACAAGTATAAAATTTAAGTAAATCAAATCTACATTAATAATTTGGGATTAAGTTTAGAAATGTTTTATAATCATCAAATGTTTTAGGTTTTTAAATGTTTACAATAATTTGATATTTTAGAGATTTTTTTGTATTTATTTTAATAGACAGTGTAATTCTATGTAATAAGCATTCTTTTGAGTACTTTGAAAATATTAATCCATTTAATACTCATAACCACTTTATAAGGGGAACTATTATCAGACATTTCACAGATAGGGAAAATGAGGCACAGAAAAGTTAAGCAATTTACTCAAAGTTATGCAGATAATATCTGTCAAAGCCACGATTTAAACTTAAGATAGTCAAATTCCAAAGTTTATACTATTATTGTTTCTGGTACGTGGTCCCTCTATTGATTTATTAGACATGTAGTTTTATTTAAAATATTAAAATTGATATTAGAAATGTAATTTTTACTTTGAAAGGTATAAAAGACAGAATGATCAATTTGTACAAAGTATTTTTAACATTAAATCTAATTTATTAAATTTATAATTTTAGACAAAACTTACTTAGAAGTAGTATTAAAATGTTCAGGAATATTCTGTTTGTTAAATGTATAAATCTAAATACTTACATGTAAGTCTGACTCTTGGAGAAAATTTGATATATTAACTTTTTGAAATATTTAAAATAATATTGTGGATGAGTTTACAAAAAAAAATTTAATCTGCTAAATTTATGAGTTGAACATAAATCAAATAAGTAAATAGGTGACTGTTCCCATCCCACAGATTTATATATAGGAAAAAATCATAAATTGTACATAGAGCTTAAGAAAAACTGCATTCAAATTGAGACTTCCCCTAATTTCAGTATTAATTAAAATCCTAATAACTGAAAGGAATTCTTTTCTTTCTTTTTTTTTTTAACAGAGACAGAGAGAGGGATAGACAGGCAGGAACGGAGAGAGATGAGAAGCATCAAACATCAGTTTTTCGTTGCGACCCCTTAGTTGTTCATTGATTGCTTTCTCATATATGCCTTGACCGTGGGCCTTCAGCAGACCGAGTAACCCCTTGCTCAAGCCAGTGGCTTTGGGTCCAAGCTGGAGAGCTTCGCTCAAACCAGATGAGTCTGCACTCAAGCTGGCAACCTCGGGATCTTGAACCTGGGTCTTCCACATCCCAGTCCAATGCTATATCCACTGCACCACCGCCTGGTCAGGTGAAAGGAATTCTTTATGTACAAAATATTTCCTCATTTATTAAAACATTCCATGGACATAGCTGTAAAGGTAAATTTTACCATAAAAGTTTATGTAAAAACACATTTGTAGTTTCCTGCAATTTTTACTGTATATTCTAAGTTTTTAAAGTTATTGCCTAACATTTTCCTAATCAAGAACATTTAGATTATAAAAAATTTCTCTTGTAAATATTATATTCCAATTGCATTTATATACACTCCCACATCAATAAAGTTTAGGGTACCACTAACATAAAAGAGCTTAGCTAATTGTAGTACAAAAATTAAGATCTCCACATGGGTTGAATATGCAATTTGCTTTTAGGAGTTTTGGGAAACATGCTTTATGATCTCCTGCTCTATATGTTCATACCCTTAACATTCTTTATTTGCCATTAAAAAAAAACTTCACAATCTTTAATTGTATAAGTAGGTACTTTTCTACCAGTAACATTTTATTGTAATGACCAGACAATTTTAAAGAACTGTAGACAAAGTCTTGTCAGCTTATACTTGTATTGCTTCTAACAATATCTGTGCATGAGATATGCAGAGTTCAGATTCTGTTGTTAAGAATCTACTTATTCAGGCCCTGGCCAGTTGGCTCAGCGGTAGAGTATCAGCCAGGCATGTGGAAGTTCCAGGTTCGATTCCCGGCCAGGGCACAGAGGAGAAGCACCCATCTGCTTCTCCACCCTTGCCCCTCTCCTTCCTCTCTGTCTCTATCTTTCCCTCCCACAGCCAAGGCTCCACTGGAGCAAAGTTGGCCCAGGCACTGAGGATGACTCCATGGCCTCTGCCTCAGGCACTAGAATGGCTCTGGTTGCAACAGAGAAATGCTCCAGATGAACAGAGCATCGCCTCATAGTGGGCTAGGTGGGTGGATCCCAGTTGCGCACATGTGGGAGTCTGTCTCTTTGCCTCCCTGCTTTTCACTTCAGAAAAATACACACAAAAAAAGAATCTACTTATTTACTTAACAAATTCACATACCTAATGCGCCCAATGACATTATTCAAAGTAAACACAAATATTAATTTTTTTAATCCTCACAACAACCTTATGGGGTGGGTCCTTTATTATTCCCATTTTAAACAGACAAGCAAGCAGAAACATAGAAAGCATAGATAAACTGCACCTGGTCACACAATTGGTAAGCAGTGGAGCTGAGATCTGAACCCAGGTAGTCTGGCGCCAGGATACAGATTCAGAAAGCCCAGATGCAAATACTATAATTCAACAAAATATTTTTAGCATGGGTTGCTAGGTATCAGTCTTCTGAGAATAAAACCAAAGGATATATGGCATTTGTATTGTCAAAATAAATTTAACACTGATCCTGAAAATAGGCCTGTTATTGCCCCATCTTTATAGCAATCTCTTAAAAATGGGTGAGTGGGTTCTTTTACATGTCTACAGAAATACATTCTACAAATACCCACTTACAGGAGGCCATAAAATAATATTATTGATTCTTTCCAGCCCAAGACCACCAGGAATACCCCTGTAATCAAACAGCTAGCATTACTGATTGACTTATTGCAATAGGAAGAACACATACTATAAAGAACCATAGGGACTCTTAGTAAGAAGATTACAGAAAAAATTTGTAATGAATTTTTGGCCAGTGTTAGGTGATTTTGGGGAAGGTTCACAGAGGAAGGGCTGTCTTTGCTTTCTTCAGGAAATGGGAGTAAAGTGTATCTTAACCATTTTTATCTAGAAGTGAAAACAAATAAAGCAGGCCTAAAACTTTAATTAGTAAAGAAGCAGTAGTCACCCATATTAGCCAGGAAATGGGGAAATTTGGTTTGGTTATTTTTGTGGTTTGGACATTGTTCTTGCATTTTCCTCTGGTCAGATGCGATTATGAACTGGTCTTTCAATCACAGCACAGATAAGCTGTAATTTTTGTATAGTAGCAAAGAAGACTATTCACAATCACCTGAAAAGGCTACTAAAATACATTCCTGTTTTCTAAATATGTGTCTGTCTGAGGCTGCATTTCGTTCTCATTTCAACCAAAACAATGTATTGCAAAAGCTTGAATGCAGAAACACATACAAGAATCCACCTATCTTCAACCCTAAAGATTTCACCAAAAAAACCCTACAGGAACTGATTAATAAATTGAGTAAAGTAGCAGGATGCAAAATAAATGTTCAGAAATGGGTTGCATTTTTTTATCATTAAAGATTAGTGAACTAACAGAAAGAGAAACTTAAAAAACTATTTCATTTACAACTGCATCCAAAAAAACCCCCCTAGTAATATATTTAACTAAGAAGGTAAAAGATCTGTACTCAGAAAATTATAAAATACTGAAGAAAGAAGTTAAAGAGGCTACAATCCAACAGAATCATAAACAATGCTCACAGATAGAAATAATTAACATCACTAAAGTGCCCATACTGACTGACCAGGTGGTGGCGCAGTGAATACAGCATCAGACTGAGACACAGAGGACCCAGGTTCCAAACCCCAAGGTCGCTGGCTTGAAAGCAGGGTCATCTGGTTTGAGCCCAGCTCACCTGCTTGAGCCCAAGATCACTGGCTTGAGCAAGGGGTCACTCAGTCTGCTGTAGCCTCCCAGTCAAGGCATATACGAGAAAGCAATCAATGAACAACTAAGGTGCCGTAATGAAGAATTGATGCTTCTCATCTCTCTCCCTTCCTGTCTATCTGTCCCTATCTGTCCCTCTCTCTATCACTTTCTCTGTCCCTGTCACAAAAAGTAAATAAATAAATAAAGCACCCATACTACAAAAAGCAATCTATAGATTCAGCACAATTGCTATAAAAATACCAATGGTGTACTGCACAGAACTAGAACAATTAATCCAAAAATTTATATGGACTGCAAATGACCCTAAATAGCCACAGCAATGTTGAAGGAAAAACAGAAGTTGGAGCTATTGCCTACCTGATGTCAAACTACACTACAAAGTTACAGTAATCAAAACATCATGGTACTGGTATAAAAACAGATATATAGATTAATGGAATGGAGAGCCCAGAAATAAACCCACACCTATATGGTCAAATAATATTTGAAAAAGGAGGCAAGAATATACAGTGGGGTAAAGAGTCTACTCAATAAATGATGCTGGGAAATTGGACATATACATGCAAAAACTAACAAACAAACAAACAAAACTAGACCACCTTCTTACTCCATATACAAGAATAAACTCAAAATGGATTATATATAAGACTCAAACTCAAAAAATCCTAGATGAAACATAGACAGTAGACTCTAATATTTCTCTTAGATTAATTTTCTGATATACCTCCTTAGGCAAAGAAAACAAAAGGGGGGAAAAAGGACTATATCAAACTAAAAAGTTTTACACAACAAAGAAAACTGTCAACAAAATGAAAAGACAACCTGCTGAATGGGAGAACATATTCATCAATTATACATCCAGTAAGGGGTTAAAATCCAAAATTTATAAAGAACTCATACTAGTCAACACCAGAAAAATAAACAATCCAATAAAAAATGGGTGGAGGACCTGAATAGACACTTCTCCTAAGAGGACATACAGACTACCAACTGACATATAAGTAGATGCTCAATGTCACTAATCATCAGAGAAATGCAAATTAAAGCCACAGAAGTATTGCCTTATGCCTGCCAGAATGGCTATCATTAATAAATCAACAAAGATCAACTATTGGCAACAATTTGGAAGAAAGGGAACCCTTGTGTACTGTTGTTGGGAATGGAAATTGATGCAACCACTGTGGAAAACAGTATGGAGTTACCTTAAAAAATTAAAAATGAAACTGCTTTATGACCTAGCAATTTCACTCCTGGGTATATATCTGAAAAAACTCAAAACACTAATTCAAAAAAATATATACACTCTTATGTTCACTGCAATATCATTTATAATAGCCAAGATAGGAAAGTAACCCAAGTGCCCATTAATAGATGAGTGGATAAAAAAGGCTGTGGTACATACATGCAGTGAAATATTACTTGGCCATAAAAAAGAATAAAATCTTACCATTTGCAAGACTTAGAGCAGCGGTTCTCAACCTGTGGGTCACGACCCCGGCGGGGTCACCTAAAGCCATCGGAAAAATACATAATGCATATCAGGTATTTACATTCCGAATCATAACTGTAGCAAAATTACAGTTATGAAGTAGCCACCAAAATTATTTTTTGGTTTGGGGTCACCGCAACATGAGGAACTGTATTGCGGGGTCACGGCATTAGAAAGGTTGAGAACCACTGACTTAGAGGGTATTATGCTAATTGAAATAAGTCAGTCAGATACCATATGATTCCACTTATATGTAGAATCTAAAGAACAAAATTCAAACAAACTTATACAGGGACCAGACTGATGATTTCCAGAGGGGCAGTGGTAAAAAAAAGGTGAAGGGATTAAGAAGTATAGATTGGCCCTGGCCAGTTGATTCAGCAGTGGAGCGTCAGCCCAGCATGTGGAAGTCCGGGTTCGATTCCTGGTCAGGGCACACAGAAGCACTCATCTTCTTCTCCTCCCTTCCCCGTCTCCTTTTTCTCTATCTCTCTCTTTCCCTCCCGTAGCCAAGGCTCCATTGGAGCAAAGTTGGCCTGGGCGCTGGGGACGGCTCCATGGCCTCCGCTTCAGGAGCTAGAATGGCTCAGGCCTAAACAGAACAACACCCCAGATGGGCAGAGCATCGCCCCCTGGTGAGAATGCCAGGTGCATCCCAGTTGGGCACATGTGAAAGTCTGACTGCATCCTCACTTCTAACTTCAGAAAAATTATATATAAAAGAAGTATAGATTGGTCATTACAAAATAGTTATGGGGATGTAAAGCACAAGATTGAAAATATAGTCAACAGTATTTTAATAACTATGTGTGGTGCCATGTGGGTCCTGGAACTCTCAGGGTGATCACTTTGTGAAGTGTATGACTGTCTAACCACTATGCTGTACATCTGAAATTAATAAAATAATATTGAATGTAAACTGTAATTAGAAAATAAAAATTTAGCCTGACCAGGTAGTGGCACAGTGCATAGAACATCGAACTGGGATGCAGAGGACCGAGGTTTGAAATCTTGAGGTCACCGGCTTGAGCATGGGCTCACCAGCTTGAGCACAAGGTCTCTGGCTTAAGCATGGGATCATAGACATGACCTCATGGTCACTGGCGTGAGCCCAAAGGCCTCTGGCTTGAAGCCCAAGGTCGCTGGCTTAAGCAAGGGGTCATTTGGTCTGCTGTAGCCCCCCTGGATCAAAGCACATATGAGAAAGCAATCAATGAACAACTAGGGTGCCGCAACAAAGAATTGATGCTTCTCATCTAACTCCCTTCCTGTCTGTCTGTCCCTATCTGTCCCTCTCTCTGACTCTCTCTCTGTCTCTGTCCAAAAAAAAAAATAAAAAAGAAAAAATTTTAAAATTCACCTGTCTTCAATGATGGACATTAAAAAAAATTGAAAAAACATAAAACAATGCTACTCCTTTCCCTAATATTTTAAAAGGTATAGTTTACTTTTCATAACAATGTTATTTATAATAATGTAATAAGTTTATGTCATTACATTAGAAAATTAATTAATAAATTAAAATTTTTTCTGCTTCAATTTCTAATGTGAGAGATACAATAACATAACTTCTGTCAACAAAAGCTCTGGTGTCCTTCATAATCTTTGAGTGTGTTAAGGGATCCTGTGAACTGCTGATCTAGGCAAAGGGAGCAACATGGGCAAAAGTTCAGAGGCCAAAGGATATAAAGTCATTGCAAGAACTGGAAGAAATTCAGTCTATTTTAACCACAGAGCAGGAGGAGAGAAGTTCTATAAGAAACAAAGTGCAAGAGGTTGGCAAGAACCAAAGAAACACATTTTCTAATATGACACAAACTTATCAGGGGCCTTAGCACCTCATGGCTCACCATGAAGGCACATCACATTTTAATACTTCTTTAATTTTTTATTTTTGTCAGCTCCCATTGATTACAAGGAAATGTCATTGTGAGATCTGCATCTAGTGGTAATAGGAATAATAATATATATCATTTGGAAGAACTCCTTTGCCCTCGCCCAACCTTAACTCTTTAAAAGCACACGAAAGTTACAATCCTTTCCAAATAGATGGTTCTGATAAAGGGCAAGAGATTGAGTAAGCAGAGATATTTACTGCCTACTTGTCAATAGCCAACTAGCTAGCCTCATGAGAGTAGCCTGCATCACATCACAAAACATGCCGTTAGATTTGACATCCTGCAAAATTCTGATTATTAAAACTATCTAGACTACCTGAAATCTCACCTCAATATTTTGGTTTTGCCTTCAACTTGGGCAGGCTCAGGGTTTCTCCCTAAATAATTGGTGAAGAGACAAACTTAACCTCAGCACTGAAGTGGTAGACAGGCTCCCTGGTTGACGCTGCTTCCCATACAAAAATGTGAAAACATTTCATTGTCCCTAAAAAAATAGCCACCTTGTTTTTCTGTAATTCAACCTAGAAATATTTGAGCAATGAATTTCAGTCATGATCCATTTTTACCCTGGGAAAACCACATCATGAGTTAGTTATAATTGTTGCTTTTATATTAAAGTACATGGCATTAAACCTGACAAGAAACCAAGATCTATGAGGCTAAAATAGTTCATATGACAAAGTAGAATGCATGACCTTACATGCAGGGGAGAAAAAAAATCCACTGCAGGAGAGAATGTTAAAGATAGAATTCATCAGATGTTAACTTTTAACAATTTATCTAATATAAATCTCAAAATTTCTTTACCTTTATGTCCTAGAATTATTATTTTATTATTTCTAATGAGAAAGATGCATAACAGAGACATTCATAAGATTTGTACAAATTGCATTATCTGACAGTTAATTTGATGAACAATTGCCACATTCTTATTTAAAAACCACAGACTTAAAACATACACAAACTGACCTCATTTTACTAATGCCTTTTCCTTCTTACGTTAGTTTGCAGAACGGTTCTCATTTTAAACAAAGCTAACCCCAATACTCCTGTGATAATTCTCATTAATCTTCTTGGGAGAAAGAAAATAGCTCCTTTTTTCACCATAACACTAATACAAGCCATACGCCTCAGAGATAATAAACTCACTGGGAAAATGAGTTGGGGCAGTGCTTTTCAAACATGTTCCATTAAAATTACCTAGGACTTTATAAAAAAACACCCATGTATGGGTTCTACCCAGAAATTGTGATTTAATTATTCTGGGCAAGTGTTTAAGTATCACTTCTTTTGAAACAATAGTGATCAGTCCCTATTTTATATATCATATATTATTTCATAATATTAAGTATTAGAATTATATATTTTATAATTTATTTTATAATGTTATATTTTAGAATCACCGAATCACCTGGTGCATCTTACCAGATAATGCCATGCCCAACCGCATAACAACTGGTCCTACTCTGGGGGTGACACCAATGATAATAGTGTTTAAAAGCTCACAGGTGTTTTGGGGGACCATCCAGGTTAAAAACTTCTGAAAGAATTTCTTCTACAAAAGCAGTGAGATTGCAAACTTGCCTTTTGCAGATGATCAACTCTCTGGCCTTCTGTTGGCAAAGAAGGCTGGGCTCCGCAGGTCTGTCCGTATGACACTGTTGGTCAGTTTTACAGAAAACAATGAGGCTATCGTATCTGAGGGGTGGGAAAATTATAAGCCCAGAAGGATTTAGAAAACGACTACTAACACATGTGTGACTCATTTAAATATTGCCATCTTTGAAAAGAGTTTATTAAGAAGATGATTTTTTCAAGGAAAGCGTAGGAGTTGCTCCTACATGAAAACCAAATATTAAAAAATTGTAATTCACCCTGGCTGGTTAGCTTGGTTGGCTGGAGTGCCGTCCTGGCACAAAGTTTGCTGGTTCGATTCCCTGGTCAGGGCACATACAGGTGCGGCTTTGATATTCCTGTCTCTCTCTCCCTGCCTCTCTCAAATAAATAAATAAATAAATAAATAATACTAATTCAAGAGATAAATAAGATGATTATAAAAGGGATGCAGTTAGAAAAATAGGAAAAGAATGCTCAAAGGACTAATGGCTGCATAGCAGTATTGAATTCTCTTAGCCTCTATTTCCTTCTATATATAAGGGCTTAATACCTATTCCCTGCAGCTATTTAAAATTCCATGTAAATATTCAAAGCTCTGTGCCATTGCTACTCAAAGCGTGGTCCTCACACAGCAACATCAGCATCACCTGGAAACGTATTAAAATTGTAGAGCTATTCATATGGTCTTGCAAACCAATGTTCTCCCAATTAATTTAATTAAAAATGATGATAAAAATGTGAACTGTTTCCAAATTGACCCATTGGTTAAAGCAAATTCAATAAAAATTCTAACAAAAAGAAAGAAAGGAAGGAAGGAAGGAAGGAAGGAAGGAAGGAAGGAAGGAAGGAAGGAAGGAAGGAAGGAAGGAAGAAAGAAAGAAAGAAAGAAAGAAAGAAAGAAAGAAAGAAAGAAAGAAAGAAAGAAAGAAAGAAAGAGGAGGAGGAAGGGAGGGAGGGAGGGAGGGAGGGAGGGAGGAAGGAAGGAAGGAAGGAAGGAAGGAAGGAAGGAAGGAAGGAAGGAAGGAAGGGCCTCAAGCCCCACTTGAAACATAACCAAATCCGATTCTTTTTGTAGCAAGATCCTCCAGGTGATGTGTACGCACAGTCAAGGTTTAGAAACTCTTCTCTGTGCATTAGCATTGTTATTACTACAATAGTCATTCCAGGATGCCTTTAACATCAAGTCTTTGATACAAATTCATATACACAAACAAGATAAATTTACACTGAACATTTCTGTCCCACAGATTTTTTTCTGAAGCAGTAAGCACCTGCAAAGACATAGTACAACATTGCAATCCAATGAGGTTTCAGTTACCTGACTAGTCGATTCATAGGAACGACTCCTATTTTGAATCAGCTTTGAGTCCTGAACACATGACAATGACTTTTAGTGGATAGAGCAGATTATACTCAACAGTCTTACATTCAGTTATCCAAGGAAATGCCCACCCCCACAAATACACATCCTAGACAAATACACAAGAAAATATAGTATATAAACATATACAATAAAATATTCAACCACTAAAAAGAAGAAAATCCAGCCATTTGCAATAATATGGATGAACCTGGGTGACATTTTATCAAGTGAAATAAGCTAGATATAGAAAGACATATGAAGCAGTATCTCAATTATATGTATAATCTAAAAAATCAAATTCATAAAAGCAAGAGAGTAGAATTGTGGTTTTCCAGGGGCTGAGAGGAAGGGGAAAATGGAGAAAATGGTAGTCAAAGAGCACAAAATTTCAGTTATGTTAGATAAATAAGTTTTGGTGATCTAACTCACAGCATGATGACTACAGTTAATAATACTGAATTGTGTGCTTGAAATTTGCTAAGAGGGTAAATCTTAAGTGTTTTCATCACAAAAAATAATGTGTTCTCATCACACACACACAAAAAAAAAAAAAAACCCGAAGGAAGGAAAGGAAGAAGGAAGAGAGGGAGGGAGGGAAAAAATAACTGTGTGAAGTGATGGGTATGTTAATTAGCTTGGTTTTAGTGATCATTTCACAATATATACATATAGCAAAACAAGTCATAGGACTTAAATGTATAAGAGATCAGAACTCTTTCTAAGGTTAACTGGAGAAAAGCACCAGGACATGGAACTGATTTGTATGAACTTATAAACCAAGAACCTGCCAGTGGTTGGAGTATTGTCCCAGTATGCAAAAGTGGTGCATTTGATCCCTGACCAGGGCACATGTAGGAACAGATTGATGTCTTTCTCTCTCTAAAATTTTTTAAAATTAAAAAAAGAAGAAGTTGTTTAGGATAAAAACAGGAGATTTTGTAGCTCCACAGGAAATACAAAAGTGTTTAACCCTTAGCCTTATCACATTTCTTTTCTACACTGGAGCCTTTTCTGAAAATCAATTTCCAGCCAACTACATGAACTACAGTGGCTATGCTTTATTTTGGTAGGCAGAGAATCACTGCAGAGTAGAATTTTCCTCAGTCTAATATTAAGTTGTTTTTCATGAGTTTGATATGAAAGATGAAATTTGCTGCATAAGTTATGTGACCACCTGTCATTTCTCTGGATAGGAGGAGGAGAAGAGAAAAACACACATATACCATTCCAATTTCATGAATCAGGTGCCAACACAGTTTATATCAGAAGATAAACAAGTTATTATAAAGTATCTATATAAAATGGTCTTATAGCAACTTTCACAAGCCCTGCATGAAAAGAGGACATACTGGGGGGAAAAGTTAAATACAAGGTGGAGCAAAAGTATGTTTATAGTTGCTTGTATGGGAAATAATACAATAGTTAAGAAATAATAATACCAGAATAAACTCTGCATTTCACATACAACTATAAACCTACTTGTGCCACATTCTGTATATATAGTAGCAATATTAATGTAAACTAGTCCATGAACATTTTCAATACATATTTTATGTATAAATATTTACCCTGCCCCCAAATAAAATGATAAGCACTCTTGTGTGCTTATCTGCTCACAAATCTGGATGGGAATATACAATCTGCTTTGTTTACAGGAGAAGCTTAATTCCATATTTTAACTGGATTGTTTGTCTTCCTAGTATTGACTTTTATTTCTTTATAAATGGTTATTAACCCCTTATTAGACATATCTTCAAAAAAGTTTTTCATAGAGTAGGTTGTCTTCTTATTTTGTTAAGGTGTCTTTAGTTGTGCAAAAGCTTTTTAGTTTGATATAGTCCCATTTGTTTGTTTTGTCCCTTAATTTCATTTGCCCAAAGAGATAGATCAGTGAAAATATTACAAGGAGAGATGTCTGAGAGTCTACTGCCTATGTTTTCTTCTACGACTTTTATGGTTTCGTGATTTACATTTAAGTCTTTTATCCAATTTGAATTTATTTTTGTAAATGGTGTAGGTTGTTTTTTTGTATACACCTGTCCAATTTTCCCAGCACCATTTAGAGAGACTGTCTTAACTCTATTATATGCTCTTGCCTCCTTTATCAAATATTAATTGACCGTAAAGGTATGGGTTTATTTCTGGTTCTCTATTCTTTTCCATTGAGCTGTATGCCTGTTCTTATGCCAGTACCAAGCTGTTTTGACTACAATGGCCTCGCGGTATTGTTTGACATCAGGAAGTGTGATACCTTCCATTTTGTTCTTCATTTTCAAGATTGCTGAGGCTATTTGGGTTCTTTTTTGTTCCATATAAATTTTTGGAATATTTGTTCTAGATCTATGAATTACACCACTGGTATTTTAACAGGAATTACATTGAATATGTAGATTGCTTTGGTCAGTATGGACATTTTAATGACATTAGTTCTTCCTATCCATGAACATGGTATATGCTTCCACTTGTTTGTGTCTTCCTTGATTTCTTTTTCCAATGTCTTATAATTTTCCAAGTACAAGTCCTTTATCTCCTTGGTTAAATTTATTTCTAGCTACTTTGCTTTTTTTTTTATGCAATAGTGAAAGGGATTGCTTCCTTAATTTATCTTTCTGACAGTTTATTATTGGTGTATAAAAATACAACTTATTTCTGAACATTAATTTTATATCCTGCCACTTTGCCGAATTCATTTATAAGGTCTAGTAGCTTTTTGGCAAAGACTTTAGAGTTTTCCATACACAGTATCATGTCATCAGTATATAATGACAGTTCTACTTCTTTTTCAATTCGGATTCCTTTTATTTATTGTTGTTTAATTGCTGTGGCTAGGACTTCCAGTACTAGAGTGGTGAAAGGGAACACCCCTGTCTTGCTCTTGATCTTAAAGGAGCTTTAGTTTTTGACCACTGAGTATGATGTTGGCTGTAAGTTCATCATAGATGGCCTTTAATATGTTGAGGTATGTGCCCTGTATTCTACTTTGCTGAGAGTTTTGATCATAAATGGGTGTTGGATTTTATCAAATACTTTTTCTTCATTTATTGATATGATCATATGATTTTTATCCTTCATTTTGTTTACATGATGAACCACGTTTACTGATTTGCAAATATTATACCAGCTTTTCCTTCTTGGAATAAATTCCACTTGATCATGGTATATGATCTTTTTAATGTATTGCTGAATTTGGTTTGCTAATATTTTGTTGAGAATTTTAGCATCTGTGTTCAGCGGGGATATTGGCCTATAGTTTTCTTTCTTTGTAGTATCTTTACCTGGCTTTAGAATTAGGACAATGTATGCCTCGTAAAATAAGCTTGGAAGTCTTTCCTCCTCTTAAGTTTTTTGAAATAGACTGAGAAGGACGGGTGTTAATACTTCTTTGAATGTTTGGTAAAATTCACCTGTGAAGCCATCCAGTCCAAGACTTTCGTTTGCTGGGAGTTTTTTGATAATTGTTTTGATTTCATTTGTTATAATCGGTCTACTCAGGTTTTCTGATTCTTCCAGAATGAGTTTTGGAAGATTGTATGTTTCTAAGAATTTATCCATTTAACTCAGCTTGTCCAATTTTTTGGCATATAGATTTTCATAGTATTTTCTTACAATCCTTTGTATTTCTGTGATGTTGTTACTTCTCTTCCATTCCTAATTATATTAATTTGGGCCCTTTCTCTTTTTTTTCTTGATGAGTCTCATGAAATATTCATCAATCTTCTTTATCTTTTCAAAGAACTAGTTCTTGGTTTCATTAATCTTTTATATTGCTTTTTTTTTAGTCTCTACATGTCATTTATTTCTGCTCTGATCTTTATTATTTTCTTCCTTCCACTTTCTCTAGGCTTTGCTTGTTATTCTTTTTCTAGTTCTTTTAGGTGTAGGGTTAGATTGTTTGAGAGTTTTCTCACCTCTTCGGGTGTGTCTGCAGTGCTATGACCCTCTCTCTCAGGACTGCTTTTGCTGTTTCCCATAAATTTGGGGTTGTTGTATATTCATTTTCATTTGTTTTAAGAAGTTTTTGATTTCTTCCTTGACTTCATTGTAATAACATGCTATTTATCCTCCAAGTACTTCAGTATTTTTCAGGTTTTTTTATTGTAGTTGGTTTCTAGTTTCATGCCATTGTGGTCAGTGAAGACGCTTGGTATAACTTCAATCTTCTTAAATTCATTAAGACTTGTTCTGTGTCCTAACATGTGGTCTATCCTAGAAAATGTACCATGTGCACTTAACAAGAAAGATTATTCTGCTGTTTTGGGGTGAAATGTTCTAAAGATAACAAATCCAGTGGATCCAGTGTTTCATTTAAGGCCACTGTTTCTTCATTGATTTTCTGTCTGGAAGACCGATCCATTGATGTCAGTATTGTGTTAAAATCCCTTCCTGTTACTACATTACTGTCGGTCTCTCCCTTTATGTCCATTAAAATCTGCTTTATATATTTACATGTTCCCATATTGAGTGCATAAATATTTACAATGGTTATATCCTCTTCTTGGATTGCTCCCTTTATCCTTACATAGTGACCTTCTTTGTCCCTTACTATAGCCTTTGTTTCAAAGATTATTTTGTCAGATATAAGTATTGCTACTCCAGTTCTTTATTTTTATTTCCATTTGCATGAAATATATTTTTTCATCCCTTCACTTTCAGTCTTTGTATCTTGTTCTGAGGTGGGTCTCTTGTAGACAGCATATATATGGGGCATGTTTTCTTACCATTTTATTCTTTACACCTATAATCCTCTTTCTCTTTATTTCTTTTTTTCTTTTCCTCTTCTTATCGCAGGCCCTTTAATATTTCTTACAATACTGGTTTAGTGGTAATAAAGTCCTTTAGTTTTGTTTTTCAGGTTTGTTTTTTTTGTTGTTGTTGGTTTTTTATTGTTGTTTGTTTTTTTTGTTGTTGTTGTTGTTTTGGTCTGGAAAGCTCTTTAATGCTCCATCAATTTTAAATGATAGCTTTGTTGGATAGAGTAGTCTTGGTTGTAGGTTCTTGTTTTGCTTCACTTTGATTATTTCTTGCCAATCCCTTCTGGCCTGAAGTGTTTCTGTTGAGAAGTCAGACATCATCCTTATGAAGGCTCCTCTGTAGGTGATTAACTGCTTTTCTCTTGCAGCTTTTAGAATTCTTTCTTTGTCTCTTATCTTTGTCATTTCAATTTGATGTGACTTGGTGTGGGTCTCTTTGGATTCCTCTTAATAGGATTCTTTATGCTTCTTGAATTTGTGTGACTCTTTCCTTTATCAGGTTAAAGTTTTCAGTGATGATTTTGTCAAACAAGTTTTCTACCCCTTGTGCATTTTCTTCTCTTTCAGGTACCCCTATGATGCAGATGTTGTTTCTCTTCATGTTGTCACAGAAGTCTTTTAGAATTTCCTCAGCCTTCTTGAACCTTTTTTTTTTTTTTTGCTGCTCTGCTTCTGTGCTTACATTTATCTTATCCTCTGAATCACTGATTCAGTCCTCTACTTCATCCTGCCTACTATTGATTCCTTCTAGTGCAGTCTTCATTTCAAATATTGTATTTGCCATTTCTGACTCATTCCTTCTTATGTTTCAATGACCTTTTAAGACTTACTAAATTCTCATTGTGATCATCCATTCTTGTTCTTAATATCCTTGAGCATCTTAATAATCATTATTTTAAATTCTGCATCTGGTAGTTTGGTTACTTTCATTTCATTTAATTCTTTTTCTGGGAATTTCTCTTATTGATTCATTTGAGTCATATGTCTTTGTCTTCCCATTATGCCTGTGTATGCTCTGTTCTGACTCCCAAATTTGTTGTGACATCTTTATGGGATGGTAGGTCAGTGGTACAAACCTCTACCTGAGCTTCTTGCTCTAGGAACGTTTCTTGAGTGTCATATTTACTTTCCTGTTATATGTGAATCTTGAATGTTTTTGGCCTTTTCATGGGTAGAGTTAACCCTTCAGGCTGGCTGGCTCTAAGGGTCAACCCTAAACATGTGTATTAGACTTTGTGCAGTGTCTGTCCCACGGGGTGCAGTTATTCTCAGCACTGTCTGATGCCTGCTAGACTCCTTGGGAATGCTGCTTGTGTGGCTAGTTGAGTCTAGCATTGGTGCAGTCTGACACCTACTACTGGTTGTGTTGGATCCACTTGAGCAGGGTTTGGGTACAAGCTGATGTCAGACATTGTTTGTAACTCACCATGGCTATCTGTTTGTAGCTACCACTCTGTTCACTGTTTGTATCTGCATTTTCTGTGCCCAGATATGTGTGGGAAGGACCATCCTGTGTATAACAATCAACTTGCTCCTGCTTAGAGCTGACAGCAGCTCTGTAAAAGGGCTCAAGTACCTTAAGATTTGCCTCCACTTTTTAGCTGCTCCACCTCCTCTTGCAGATGCCCGGTCTTCCTGCAGATTCTTCTTTGGAAAGACTAATGTGAGGTCAGAATTGGCCTTTTATAGTATGTGTCTTATAGGGCCCAGTAGGCAAACCTCCCCAGCCACCAAAGCTATGTGTTCTAGGCATGCCTCTATGTGGGCTGTGTGCTCTGTGCTATTGTAGTTGAGCCCTGATTGTTGTTTGTGTCTCTAGGAGAGACTGACTCTCAGGCCAACTGGCTCTAAGGACCAGCTGCTGCTACAGTGGAGGGGCTGTAATGCAGGAGCTTACCCTACAGAGCGGAACTTGCTTCAGTGGGGCTTTAGTGCTCACCAAGTCTGCCCCTTGAGTGGGTCACTCATGGAGGTGGTAGGCTTGTATAGTCTGAAGCTATTCACAGGTGCAGGGGCTCTAGGGCCACCTGGGAGGTGCAAGGTCAGCCACCACCTGGGGCCACCTGGCATGAGCTACAGAATGATCTGCAAATGACTGCTACTTGTTCTGGGTTTAGAGGTGCTACTTGTACTAAGCTTGGAGGTATAAGAGAGGCCAAGCTGTGAACTATGGCTGGCTGCCATGAGTGCCAGGCCTGGGGCCACTTAGCAAAAGGAACTGGGAATGCAAAGGCCAGATGTTGCTTGTCTGAGAGATTTTAGGAAAAGTCCAAGGCATGAGGCAAGAGAGGCCAGTTGTATAGGGAAACCATTGGAAATAGCTTGTATGGGCCCCCAAGTTGGGGGGAGGCAAAGTCAAGGGTATCACCAGGGTGGGGCAAACAGTGTAAACCAGGTTGATGGAAACTGAGGGATGGTGCTGTGGTAGGGGTCCCAGAAAAGGAAGAACAACCTCTGCCAGCACTTTTCTGGCAGAAAGCAGCCCTCCCAGCTCTTACCTAATGCCATGACATTCAGTTCCTCCCCAGATATCACTGGACCCTCTCAAGCTGCTGCCCAGCACTGGAGCTCAGAGGGAGTGAGTCCAGGTAAGTCTGTATGCGGGCCCTTTAAGAGGAACTGTCTGGGACTGCAGCAGCCCTCCAGCTTCTGCAGCCTCAATTCCCGCTGGTTTTTACAGCCAGAAGGAATGTGGACTTCTCTTCCTGGCACTGCAATCCTGGGCTGGGGGACCTGGTCTGGGACTGGGTCCCCTTGCTCTTCAGGGGGAATCTCTGCAGCTAAGGTATCCCTCCCAACTTTAAACTGCCACATGTGGGTGTGGGTGCAGCCCATTCCGTGTCTCCGCCCCTCCTACCAGTCTCAGAGTGGCTTCTTTAAACCCCTTATTGTAAGCTGTCTGTTCAGCTAGATTTCAGGTGGCTCTGAACGATGGTTGTTCTGTAGTTCAGTTGCAATTTTGATGTTTTTTTGTGGGAGGAGTCCAGTACTGCTTCTACCTGCACCGCCATCTTAACTGGAATTCTTAATTGATTTTTTTTAACTGCTGTTTCTACCAGGTTCTGAAAGAAGTATGATACAGTTTCCCTAAGTGATGATGAACTTTTGCACTTCACATTGTATTTCAATATTTGTTTTATATATTTTTGAAGCTATAATTTTAGTTTTGACTTGTTATTTATGAGTGCATCAAACATTATATCTTATAAAATGTTTCCATAAAATAATAGTCATCTTATCTTTTTAAAAAGGAACCTTTAAAGTCTTTTTTACCTTAAGCCTATTTTGCCTCCTATTGATGCAGTTATTTTTACTTCCTTATAGTTATTATGTAACCATGGTTCTCTCTTTCTTTATTCATTCAAATTTGAGTATCCTTTTGTTTCAGCCAGTTCTACAAATATGCAGTTGGATTTTAAAAATTTGGTCATACAGTTAAGGTACTGTAACAGAAAAGTACACTTATATTTAACTAGTGATTTTTTTTTTTTTACATATTTCTACCATCTTATTTGTACTTTCTCATTGTTGTAATTTTCCTATTTATTTTCTTTCTCATATCTTGGGGGAAATGGGAATTATGAGTAAGAATAGGAGTAACTTTTTCAGGGAGAAAATTAATACTTATAATTGAAAATATTAAATGCATGCATGAATAAATGAAGGAATGGACATGTTAGTTAGTCCATCTCACAGAGGGAGGTCAGTTATTATGTAGATTATACATATATTCTACACCAAGTAACCAAATCCATTTTTCAGTGGAAAAGACACAGGAAAAAGAGTATATCTATATCTATATCTAGATATATAAAAAGAAAGATATATATAGATATATATATAAATATAGATAGATAGATAGATAGATAGATAGATAGATAGATAGATAGATAAAGGAAGTTCCAGCCTTTGCATGTATTTGTCTACTGCTATAGTACAGGAATAAAGATGTGTACACTGTCACCTGACCAGGCAGTGGTATAGTGGATAAAGTATAAAACTGGGGCACAAAGGACCCAGCCTCAAAACCCCAAGGTCACCAGCCTGAGCACGGGCTCACCAGCTTAACTCACTGGTTTGAGTGTGGGATCAAAGACATGATCCCATGGTTGCTGGCTTGAGCCCAAAGGCCGCTGGCTTGAGCGAGGGGTCACTGGCTGGCTGCCCCAGTTAAGGCACATATGAGAAAGCAATCAATGAACAACTAAGATGCCGCTACAAAGAATTGATGCTTCTCATCTCTCTCCCTTGCTGTCTGCCTGTCCCTCTCTCTGTCTCTTGTCACACACACAGAAAAGATATGCATACTGTCATCACATCTGTATGCTACATTTGGGAAGTCTGACTTTTAATTCGGGTTCTGCACACAAATGTGTGAACAGCTGAAAGTGAGGAACAGGGAAAGCACAGTACAGCTGCCAACCAGAAGCGAGTTGCCAAATACGTTAAGGCACCATTGACAGAGAAAACACTGGTTTCAAATCTGATCTCCTAACAGAGAGGCCCCAGGGTAGGTGCTTCCCGCTGCCAGGATGGGCACAAGCTGCTACTCCCTGTACACTCTGGGTATGTGTGGGCCTTGGAGGAAACAGAGCAGGAATTGTTTTTAACGATGGTTGTGATTCTCCTTAACAAAAGCGTGACAACTAACCAGTCTTTGATGCTATAAGGAAAGTTCAATCAATCGCTGGGATGAGCCTCTGCTGAAGCTGTTGGGACACGGCTTGAAGTCCATTACTTCTTCTGCCTACTATCTAGGTGAGCAAATATGGCCTGTGTTTTGGTTTGAACAGAACCCAAACTCACCCCAGGTTCTACCACCTACTGCTAGCTGTGTGGTCTTGGGCAATAAACTCAAACTTTGTGAGCCTCAACTTCCTCCGTGGGAGTGTGATCATAATAATGTGTTTTTTACTATGCGGTTGTGAGGATTAATTTTTTTAAGACCCGTAAATCACATAATACCGTGCTTGCCATGGGCTAAGGACTCAATTAATGGGAGTTCCAACGACCTCCTTTTTCAGTTCTTTGTGCTCAGTTGTAGTTTTTGGATTAAACTAAATTTCTTGAGGTCACTTAAATTTAAAATAACATCATTCTTATCTTAAATGTACAAAATAATCATTATAAACTGAGGAATTTTTATAAAGTTCATTTTGATGAACCAATTTGGTTATTTAAAAAAAAATGAAACCTATTAAGATCAGATAGCTTATGTTTCTCAGGAAGTGCTGACAAGTGAAATCAAATGTTTCCCACATGTTTTCCCATCTGCTGGGAACCACAGATGTCCTGGCACGTGCTGCGGCAAACCCCCACAGCCACGCCCACGGGCCAACAAGCCTACAAAACCTAATGTATGGAATCAGAACGCACTGCGCTCTGTGGCTCACAAAGGTCCACAAACACACTGACCTCAGCTTGGCTTAGTCCATTGATGAACCCCTCAGGAACCTCCAAAATTCAGCCCTTTAAACATAAATGCAAATAATATGTTCTGCAGATCCCCCAGGAGATCTGATGGGTTTCAGGTTTCACAGCGTAGAACAGGTTACAAAGAAAGAGGTAAAGAATTAAGGAGTGCCTGACAGTGTTTACATAGTAGATATGTAAAACAAAAGACTAGATGTTAAAGATGTATAATACTGGAAAGCGCTACATCAGGGTCTAGGCAGTGACCAGTTCGCCAGTATTAGTTAAGAGCCAGCAGAAAAGAACAATAAAGAAAACTCATGCCTTGAAACGAGGTTTCAGAGAACAATAAGACTGAAATCGATTTCTTGCAAGGCAGGCATAGATAAGTGTAAAAGAAATAGTAGGACATGAAGGTACCCGTGTAGGAGAAACAGATACCAGGTTCCCAAGGGCTGGGGTTTGCCCCTACCTTTGTGCCAGATGGAATGTATGACTTCACTAAATTGCAGATCTTTGCAGTTTCATTCTGTAACATGTGCCATGAGGTTTGCCCTGTTGGTCCCTTGGTAAGTGACCATATATCTCAGGACAGTCCCACCTAACACCTGTTGTCCCAGGTGTTAGCATCTCCTCTCATGCCAAAACATGTCTTGGTTTGGTTGATAAATAATGTGGTCTACCATACCTCTTAGATGGTCTCTCTGATTTATTCTTATACATGCAGAGCATTCGTGTGCAACAGTGCTCTCACCAGAAAAATAGCTCATGCGTATTCACCATTCTCGGCAAACATGTTAGAGCAACTTTTCATTCTATTAGGTCCTTGCAGCTGGACTTTTGTTAAAAGTCCATGATATCATATCTCTCTTAAAGGATCAAATTCTGAAAACCTAAATCACTTGAACTTTTCAATAAGGTAAACAAATGCTATTTATTCATTATCCTGTTATCATTATATACCCAGCGGCCTTTCACAGATTAATAAATTATAACGATTAAATTGTTACTTCTTAGGCTATGCCACACTTCCTAATTGTAAGTAGTTTATAAACTTTACAAAGGTAAGACTTTTCAGATGCCAAAAGTCACTGAAATTACACCATTTTATGTGGAAGTAAGAGTTTTCAGGGACTTGTCAATTTCAAAAGTACTTTGACTGTAAACATATTTAAATAATTTTACACTTCTTCCCCAAGTTAAAGAATACAGCGATTAGTTACATATGGCTTACTGTGTTAACAAAACTGTACATGTTAAATTTGCTGTCTGAATTGTTTTTAGAAAACCTAAATTAAAAACAATTTTAACATTACATAAGCCAAACAAATCTATTTCTTGGCCATCTTATCATAATTGATGATCTCCCTTGGAAACACAGACTTCCTTTCTTCCTTTCCCATTGTCTTCTCAGCCATGATTGTCTGAGCCTCCTTCACCCTTCCCCTGACAAGCCACCTCTGGCTTGCTATTCTGCACCCTTTAACTTGAGCTGCTGGTAATTTATAGAAGTGATAACTTCTTCCAGAAAAGCTGATCTTTAAACATTAGCACCACTATGTTGGAGGACATCTACAGGCTGTCTTCTGCCACCAGAAGAGAAACCAAGATGAGTTAATTGAATAATCAAGGCCATCTCACCATCAGACCTTGTACTTTCATCTTTTCTCCACCAATTAATCTTCACACTGGTCAGCCTTCCAAAGAGACTCAGACACAAATCTTAAATTTATTTATCATCCAAGTAAATCTATGAACTCCAATCTGTAACTATTTATTACTATTAAAATAATTTCTTGTAATGATTATAAACTCTCTCCACCTCATACGCATTTCAGGAATATTTTTAGTGACTGATTTTGAACTTCAAAGTATGAAATAGTAACAGAGCTTGACAAGTTATGTTTCATACTCCAAGATCAAAACACTTCAGAAAGTCTAATAGTCTAATAATAAATAACAGAAAAGAAAAAAATGAAACAGATGCTTTCAGATATGACTGCAAAAATGGAAAGGAAATAAGTAAATAGTCAAGACTTATAATAATTATACCTAATATTTACCAAACACTTCCTTTGTACAGGTCTAGGTCGAAGCACTTTCACTGTATAACTTTATCTGATCACCACAGCAACCCTGCGAGTTAACTATGTTGTAGATGAGGAAACTAAATCAAACGAACGGGGAAAACTTTCCAAAGTTCTCACAGCAAGCAAGCAGTGTAGATGAGAGTTACCCCCAAGACTGACTCCAGCATCCTTGCTCTTAAATCATCCTGCTCTTCTACAATACATAGATCAATGGTTGCAATCTGAATTAAGTGGGTTATTGCCCACTTTTAAAAATAAATGCTATGTCACTACTACTTCCCCATCCTAAAATAAAATTTATAGAAAATATAATCTTCCTACAGATACAATTAATACAAACAAAAAAACCATAAAACTCCCTAATTGTTATATAAAAGAAAAACAACACAATTTTCAGTGAAATAATAAATAATTCAACATTTATATACACTAGAAGAAAGAATTATCTAAACAGCCACAGATGCGGACTGACGCTGTGTGTTGCACTCTGATTCAAACACCACAAGCAGCAGTGTCATCAGTGATGAGACGTAGACTAATGATGACAGCACTTGGTGAAGTTCCAAATGAAACCACGGAAAATCTGTCTCTGCACAGACAGTAGTTCCATTGTAGCAAATTCAGTTCATGTGAAAATGCATAAAAATGCCATGGGCTTATATGTAAAAGGATAATTTGTTCTTCCTTCAGGTGATTATAAATAGGTCCTTTACTTATGTGAATGTTGGGCGGACTTCTGACAAGTCAGCATTGTTAGATATCCTGAACATCGTGAGATACTCAGGCTACTGAGCGCCCGCTCACTAAATGCCAGTAGGGCCTGTCCATCACTAGGACAGTCACAACCCCCCACCACCACCACCACCGCACATACACACAGATTTCTAAACATCGCTTAGCAGTGGGACTACCCATCAGGAGATGTCACAGATGAGAGAACAGGCGATATGCTTACAGCAGTGATTGTCAACCTTTGTCATCTCATGGCACACATCAACTAATCACTAAAATTCTGCAACGCACCAAAAATATATTTTTTGCCGATCTGACAACAGAATAGGTATCATTTTGATTTATTCATACCAGACGGCTATTGCTGTGTTGGCTGTTGTCATTTTTTTATTTGACACTCTAAGGGAAAAGAGGTCAGTGCCCCTGATTAAACTGTCAGGTACTGCACGTCTTTTTTGTTGTTGTTGTTTTATTATTATTCATTTTGAGAGAGAGAGAGAAAGAGATGGGGAGGAGCAGGAAGCATCAACTCCCACATGTTCCCTGACCAGGCAAGCCCAGAGTTTCGAACCAGCAACCTCAGCTTTTCCAGGTCAACACTTTATTCGGTGCTCTACCACAGGTTAGGCCAGTACTGCACATTTTAAATTTCTGCAGGACACCAGCATCCCGCAGCATGCCGCTTGAAAATCACTGGCTTGCTTTTGGCTTTTAGCTCAGAGGAGGCTTAGGTGCAACTTTCTTCGGTCCTCCTGAATCTGGGTTCATCTGACAGCAGCTGCCTCCACCATGCCATCAACGTTCGACCCCAGCAAGAGCAAAGTGGTGGACCTGAGGTGCACCAGTGGGGAAGTAGGATCACATCTGCCCTGGCCCCCAAGGTAGGCCCCCTGGCCCTGTCCCCAAAAAAGATTGATGACATCACCAAAAGCAACCAGTGAATATCAAGGTCTGAGGATTAGAGTGAAACTGACCATTCAGAACAGACAGGCCCAGGTTAAGGTAGTGCCTTCTGCCCTGCTCTGATCATCAAAGCCCTCAGAGACCCACCGTGAGACAGAAAGAAGCAAAAAAATCATTAAGCACAGTGGAAATATCACTTCTGATGGGACTGTCAGCGTTGCTTGCCAGATGTAGCACGGATCTTTAGCTAGAGAGCTCTCTGGAACCATTCAAGAGATTGCGGGGCTTGCCTAGTCCGTGGGCTGCGATGTGATGGCCGCCACCTTCATGACATCATAGATGACATTGACAGTGGTGCAGTGGAATGCCCTGCCAGTTAAGAACTACAAAGGAAAAGGTTTCAATTAAAGATCACTTGACAACCAAAATAAAAGAGAAAAGAAAGAAAGTCACTGGCTCAGAGCACAGAAGACGCCACCTCTGTGATAGGAAAATAAAGCACGAGACCAAATAAAGCCGGAAACGTTTACTTTAGAATGTGTAACCTAAGGCAAACTTATCTCGAACTTTAAATAGAAACTAAAAACACTCTCTCTTCTTGCAACACCGGGCACAACCGAGTGTGAGCCTCTGGTCTGGAGGTGGGCTCAGTCCGCTCAGTGGAGGGGGGTCTGTTTACTCTTTTTATTCTCTTTCTGTTAAGCATTGCCACCTTCCCTCCCTCTGACCTCTTCCTCATCATTCTCCCATTAGGCCCAGCAGGTATTCCTAGGAAGCAGAATGGGTCAGAAATGAGCCCCAAGAACAAATATTTTTGTAATACAGAGGTTAGTTGCTATAAAATTAGACTATGTCTCCTCTAGAAATTATTTGATTTATTCAGCAACATTACTAAGCACCTTAGATGTGCCATACACTGGGCTTGGTTCATACTGACCAAGTGGAAAGGACCTCATCGTAGCACAACAGATAACAAACGGATAGCAATTTTAAGATACTGTAATAAATAGCATTGGTAAGCCCAGGCTGATCTGGTAACACGCAAGTTCAGAGAAATGACAGGCGCAGTACTGTACACAGGGAGACTCAAAGTCAAGATAACTTGATGGAGTCTGGAAGCTGAAGTCACTTAGTGCTACCCGAGGCAGGACAGAAGTGACGAGAAAGGAGGCTAGACATGTTAGCAGAGGCCAGATCACGCTCGGTCATATCTGCCATGCTAAGAAGATTGGACTTTACTCTGAGTGCCCTGGAATCTCTGTCAAAGCTTTCACTATGAGATCTGCCTTTAGAAGGAGCCATCTAGCCCCCGGGGAGATGCGCGAAGAGCAATGGCGGAGGCAGCGGGACCAGTAGCGTGGATCTTGCACTGTTGCAGCACAAATGAGGGTGGCTGGGACTCATGTAGTGCCAGTGGCGGTGGGGAGAAGTGGCCGGTTCGGGAACTTATGATGGGCACAGGAGTCGGTAAGTCTAGGTGACTAAATGGGAGGCGTACGGATGGCACACAAGCAGGTCTGTGAGCTCAGTGGAGGAGGGTGCCATCGACTGAGAGAGAGAGACCACAGGAGAAGGGGCAGGTTGGACATAATGAGAATGCTGGGGGTGGATTTTGAGATGCTATTCAGTTGTAGCTGTTACTAATGTACTTAACTTTTCTCAGAGATCAACTTTTCTGTTTAGAACTATTGAATTTTATAATGATAGAACCACAGGACACTTTGGTTATCAGACATCTAACCCCCTCATTTTTAAAATAAGAAAACTGAGCATAGACCAGGAGAGAAGGTGACTTAATTCCATACTTAGAACTAATTAATTGAGGCATAGTGATATAATGAAAAAAGATACAGAATCGACTCCCTGACCTGCTACTTGTTGACTCCCTGACCTGCTACTTGTCGACTCCCTGACCTGCTACTTGTCAGCTATGTGATCTTTCTGTCTCCTTCACTGTCTGCCTAGTGTTGTTGTGAAGCAAATTATGTCACAGATGAAAAATGCAGCACAGTGCTGGCTTAATAAAGTAAGCAATCTTTGTTTCTTTCTCAGTAAAGTTGGTCATTTCCTAAATTAAAGGGCAAAATGATTACTTTTCTAAAATTCAGTTTTTGTTCGTCCTTTACTTGGGCACTGGAGTTGGGCAGAATAATACTTGAATACAGATTCTGACATTCTACTAGACAAGTTACCTAAATGTCTTAGAACATAATTTCCTTGTCTGTAAATATCATGAAACTATCTGTCTTACAGGCTTTTCCAAAGATTAAATGAGAGAGCAGGTAAGCATACATAAAATAATACCAGTCACATAGTAGATGCTCAGTAAATCCTTGCAAGTAAACATTTATGCTTGAAATTTTACCCTAGCAATTTAGAAATCAAAATGAGAGATCTAAACTGGCTCCTCTAAATAGAGCTAACAGTTGATATACTACTACTGAGATTTAGAGTTACCCAGAAGCCCCTTTTCTGGGTATCTACCCCCCCCAAAATTGAAAACATTTATTTGCAAAGATGTATGCACCCTTATGTCCATTGCAGCAGTATTCATAGAGGTATTCACGAAAGTAATTAGGCCCTGGCTGGTTGGCTCAGTGGTAGAGCATCGGCCCAGCATGTGGATATCCCAGGTTCGATTCCTGGTCAGGGCTAACAAAAGCACCCATCTGATTCTCTACCCCCTTCCTTTCATTTCTCTCTCTCTTCTCCTTCTTTAGCCATGGCTTGATTAAAGTGAGTTGGCCCCCGGCACTGAGGATGGCTCCATGGCCTCTGCCTCAGGTGCTAAGAAGGGCTTGATTGCCAAACAACAAAGCAACAGCCCCAGATGGGCAGAGCATCGCCCCTTAGTGGGCTTGTCAGGTGGATCCCGGTCAGGACGCATGTGGGAGTCTGTCTCTCTGTCTCCCCTCTTCTCATTGAATTAAACCTTTGAGTAGTAAGTCTTTTTCATGGTCGCTGACCTCCAAGAGTGAGTTCTTCTTCAAAAAATAAAATTAGTTCCAGTTACAGTTTTATTAACTTAAAATCATGTTTGTTTGATATCCAATTCATGGAAACAAGAAGAACATACATGTGTCTTTTTTTAATGTTGCCTTACACAGGTATGATCATACTCTGGATGGTCAGGAGGCACGAGGACATACATGAACATTTGTACTACTCAAGGGGTTAAAATATAAAAAGTAACTAATGGACAAAAAAAAAAACCCAAAACATAAGACACAGACAACAGTTTGGTGGTTACCAGAGAGATAAGGGAGTGTAATAAAGGGTAAAAGGGAGTCAACTATATGGTGACAGGAGATTTCACTTTGGATGATTAACACACAATGCAAAACAAAGATGATACATTATACACTTATCCACTTGAAACCTATATAATTTTATTAACCAGTGTCATGCCAATAAATTTAATTTAAAAAAGACAGATTGGGAAGGGATGCTTAAAGGGGATGACTGACTGCTACAGGAGAACCTACAGTATTCAGGAAAGACTGGGGAGGGGGAAGGGAGTCAGGGAAGAAAATTAAAATCCAAGGATTCTGCATAAAACTATTAAAGAGATTAGAAGGAAAGCAGCGGTTAACCAAGTAGTATATACAGCACAGAAGTAAATAAGAAGAGACGTCAAATATATATGAAGCATGCAGACTGGATGTGAAGGGTGTGGGCCATTTAAGTAAAGAGTTTCAAAACGCTTTCCGTGAACAAAGTGAGGAAGTCAGTACATATGGACTGTATTTCAAATACTAGTTTACAGGGTACATATGTGGGACTAGGTGAGATTGGTCCTGGAGTGTGAGTGTGAGTGTGTGGGTTGGGGGGTGCTCCTTTGTTTTGTAGTCAAGAGAATACTGTCTGTACGATTTTGCTTTAAAAAAGTTATTGTGAATGAACGTACCAGTGTCCAAACTTGTGGTTCATACAACTAACTATTAGTGAAGATTTTGAGCTTATACTCCCCTAACAATATATATCTACAAATATATGATCATATACATTATTTCCTTTTTATAAAAATATATTTTATATAATTTTAAATTTTATTTAATTTATATAAATATATTTTATATAATATATACACAGATATATGTATTTTAAAGGTGAGATAAAAACTACAATTAGAAGTTCTAAAATTTTCTTTCCACCCCAATATTTCCTGGATAAATATCCCACTATCCTCCTTAAGACTACTGGGTAAGTCTGACCAGGCAGTGGTGTAGTGGATAAAATGTCGAACAGGGACACAGAGGACCCGGGCTCAAAACCCTGAGGTCGCCTGCTTGAGCGTGGGCTCACCAGTTTGAGTGCGGGGTCACTGGTTTGAGTGACCATGAATGGCCATAGCCATGACCCCATGGTCTCTGGCTGGGGCCCAAAGGTTGCTAGCTTGAAGCCCAAGGTCTCTTGCTTGAGCAAGGGGTCACTCACTCGCTCTGCTGTATAGCCCCCCACCCCTGTCAAGGCACATATGAGATAGCAATCAATGAACAACTAAGGTGCCCCAACGAAAAGTTGCTTCTTTTCATCTCTCTCCCTTCCTGGCTGTATATCCCTATCTGTCCCTGTGTCTCTCTCTCTGTCTCTGTCACACACACACACACACACACACACACACACACACACACGAAAGACTATCGAGCAAACTATAAATAACAAAATTTTACAAATGTGCCATGAATATTTGATTGTAAGTTATATTCTCAGTGGGTGAAGGAGTGTGATAAGTAATTAAATTACATACATTCTTTATTTTTTTACATGTTTGATCAAAGTCTGCTAGAGACATTTGCTCCAGTATGCAAGGGACATCCACAATTTCTCCATGTATTGATGCTTCACTTTACATATGCTGATATAAGATTATCCCTTGCATAAAAATATGATAATTTCACCATTCATTTGGATCATTTCCCTTATCAAAATAATAAATCTATGTGGTCACTCAACAACTTTCCCCGGAAATCCTGTTTTGCAGGATGCTGCCGTTACCACCACTGCTTTCCCCTTCTAAGTCCTTCCTCTTCCCTTGCTGGCCCTTTTACTCTGTAACACTTCCCGTTGTTTTAGTTTTGTCCCTTGGAAACAGCATAATCTGAATTTGGGGGGTTTTCCCCTCTATTTTTAAATATGAAAATGTAGTCTATAAATGTTTACTAAGTTGCAGAAAAAATTTGTTATTTTTGTGTATTTTCATTTACCCCTTGTTTACAATTTTCCCTATAATTTACCTTGGTTCCGTCTTTTGCTTTGTGAACTATTGCTATACATTCTCTGCTTTTATCCATTAGAAGTTATCTAAAACGTTTTCAAAATTCAAGATGTGCTTGAAATCACTCTCTTCAGTTATCAATATCAAGAATGCACGAGCACCCCTGGGCCCTCCGTGTAAATAAGAAACAGCGCGCTTCTGCTTCTCTGACTTACTCTCCCGACTCACTCAGCTTTTATTTATGAAACGTCCTTTTTAGGCACAAACTGTTTTGTATATTCTCTTTGGGCATATTTTACATTGGTACTATTTGTTTTTTGGTTTTCTTTTTTTTTCCTGTATTTTTCTGAAGCTGGAAACGGGGAGAGACAGATTCCCGCATGTGCCCGACCGGGATCCACTCGGCACACTCACCAGGGGGCGATGCTCTGCCCCTCCGGGGGTGTCGCTCTGTTGCGACCAGAGCCACTCTAGCGCCTGGGGCAGAGGCCAAGGAGCCATCCCCAGCGCCGGGGCCATCTTTGCTCCAATAGAGCCTTGGCTGCGGGAGGGGAAGAGAGAGACAGAGAGGAAGGAGAGGGGGAGGGGTGGAGAAGCAGATGGGCGCTTCTCCTGTGTGCCCTGGCCGGGAATCGAACTTGGGACTTCTGCACGCCAGGCCGACTCTCTACCACTGAGCCAACCGGCCAGGGCCTACATTGGTACTATTTTTGTATTTATATTTAAGCAAGAATTTAGCCTGACCTGTGGTGGCACGAGGGGTAAAGTGTTGACCTGGAATGCTGAGGTCGCTGGTTCGAAACTGTGGGCTTGCCTGGTCAAAGCACATGTGGGAATTAATGCTTCCTGCTCCTCCTCCCCTTCTCTCTCTCTCATCTCTCTAAGAGGATTAAATTAAAAAAAAAAATTTAAAAAAAAGAATTTAGACTTGAATCCACATGTCACTGGTATCGTTTAACATCAATCCCCTTACGGCCTAATTTGTCTTTTTTCGAGTTTGTTATTAATTTACATCCTGTTTTGATGTCTTTTTAATTAGAAATTTTACAGATGAATGGGTGATAGAATTTTTTACTTTGATTTTATAATAATTTATTTCCTTTATTTCATAAATTTTAATATTTTACATACTCACTTTTGTATTTCCTAGACACCCTGGGAAAAGAAGTGAGAGCTGGGAGTGACGTCAGCACATGGCGGCATGAGTCATTCCTCTTTTCTCTCCCCGGTGATAACTAATTGGACACCCTTAATCAAACAGAAGTGCCTCTGCACGTTGTACCGGGACACCCAGCAGGTTTCTGTGCACCTGTGCATCTGAAATGGGCAGACAGGACCCCAGGGGGGCTGGGGGTCCAAGAGAGTCCCCGAGCCTGCAGACCCCCGTTTGCCTCCACAGGAGAAAAGGAGCCTGGAACGGGCAAAGCTAGGCGATACCCCGGGAAGAACGAGCTTGCGGAAGCCCAGCCTGCCCAGAGGGAGAACAGGGAAAGCCCTCCAAGTGGGACAGATGAGCTTGGATGCAGAGGGCAGGGAGGAACTTACCAAGGTCCCTCCCACCCCCAGGACGACACTTGAAGTCTGTGCTTTGGTGGCTGCAGTGGCCACCACACGGCAGACCAGGTAGAAAGTAGTGACTTCTCTAAGGGAGGAGGTGAAAAGCAAAAGTGGTGACTTTTGGCTGTTCCAGTTGCATAGGTGCAGCTGGTGAGACCCATCTCTCTCCAGCCATGTTTGAGTAGGAACCTCTCTGACTGGGCAAAGGGAGAGAAAAAGGAAGGGGGCAGATAAGAACATCAAAGGGCATTGAAGGAATGTATTTCCTGAAAGTGTAATCAGGAAAACCATCTGCAAACCTCTGGGAGTGGCCCACCTGAGCACCCCATCACTTGGTCTAAGGACAACCAGGTGCTGAACTCACACCTCTGCCACTCTGCTGCCAGGCTTCCCATGCAGTCTTCAGAGTGTAGTGAGCTCCTATAGGAGAAACCACAAACTTGAGCTGTAGCGCCACCTTCTGGAATACAAAAGAAAAGTTTCTAATATCCCGCCTGTTGAGTAAGAACCAAAGGAGACATATTAAGGATGACCGGCTACTTCAAATGCAAAAGCAGAAGTGGGTACCTTCGAATACTTTGAAAAACCAAGAAACTATGGTACAAACAGAAAAGTATAATTATCCAGCAAACTAACTCAAAGGCATAGAATATTATAACCAAACTGATAAAAAATTCAAAATGGCGGTTATTAAAAAATAAGCCACACAAAAAAAAACTCAGAAAGAATTCAATTACCTCAAGAATAAAATCAATGAAAAGAAGAGGTTCTTTACCAAAGAGAATGAAATTATAAAGAAATAATCAAACAGAAACTAGGGAGTTGAAAAATTCAATAATGAGATAATGAACGCAATAGAGAACATTGGTTAAAGGGCAGACCAGATAGAAGAATAAATAAAGACATGGATGATAGGAATACAAAATTAATTTAATTACAAGAAGAAATAAAATCTAGGATTTTTTTAAAAGAGTGAATACATCCTACAAGAGCTATTGGATTTGATTAGAAAGTCAAATGAAGACGAGAAAGAGAAGTGGGCAAGAGTTTATTTAAAGAAATAAAGCAGAGAACTCCCCAAATCTGGGGAAGGACTTGGACATACATCTATGAAGCTAATAGTTCACCCCATTATCTCAATTCAAAATGACCTTATCCAAGATACATTAAACTGTCAAAAGTCAAAGTAAACAGGAAGATTTGAAAAACAGCAAGGAAAAAAAAAGGTTATGATGTGCAAAGAGACTCCTGTTAGGCTACCAGCAAATTTTCCCAACCCTACAAATCAGGAAAGAGTAGAATAATATATTCAGTATTAAAAGATAAAAGTTGCCAGCCAAAAATACTTTACCTGGCAAAGTTATCCTGCACTTATGAAGTTAAATGAACAGTTTACCAGACAAGTAAGAGCTAAGGAAGTTTACCATCGCTAGACCTGTCTTGTAAAAAATGTTGAAAGGAGTTCTCCAAGCTGAAACGAAAAGACACTAATCAGTGACATGGAAACATGTGAAAGTACTTAACACTCAGGTAAAGGTGAAGAATAGAACTAGAAAATTGTAACCCTGTATTAGAACCATGTGTTAACCACTTAACTATAGTATAAGGGTTAAAGAAAAAAATAACATTTAAAATAACCATACTTACTATAATTTGTTAATGAATATACAGCATAAAAAGAGATATATTGTGCCTGACCAGGTGGTGGTGCAGGGGACAGAGCTTCAGGCTGGGATGAAGAGGACCTAGGTTTGAAACCCCGAGGCCACCAGCTTGAGCTCTAGCTCATGTGGCCTGAGCGCGGGCTCACCAGCTTGACCGTGGGGTCACTGGCTTGAGTGTGGGATCATAGACATGACCCCATGGTCACTGGCTTGAGCAAGGGGTCACTCGCTCTGCTGTAGCCCCCTGGTCAAGGCACATATGAAAAAGCAATCAATGAATAACTAAGCTGCCACAATGAAGAATTGATGCTTCTCATGTCTCTCCCTTCCTGTCTGTCTGTCCCTATCTGTTCCTCTTTCTATCTCTCTCTCTGTCTCTGTCATACAAAAAAAAAAGCGAAATTGCGACAGAAATATAAAAGGGAAGAAGTAAAAAGGTAGAGTCTTTATCGTTGAACAATAAGTTGCTACAAGCATAAAATGGACTGTTTTACCTGTGACATGCTTATTATAAGCCTTGTGGTAACTGCAAAGGAAAAATTGAGAGTAGATTAACAAAATGCAAATCATGGTGCTCCAGAGCAGACCACTATGGAAAACCACCAATTTACAAAGGTGGGCAGAAACAGAGGGAAAAGGAAACAATGGAGATGCAAACCAACCAGAAGGCAAACAATAAGATGACATTAGTATGTTCTTCTTATATACCAATAATCACTCTAAATGTAAACAGACTGAATTCACCAATCAAAAGGCACAGAGAGGCTGGATGGATTTAAAAAAAAAAAAAGATTCAGGACTGACTAGAGGAGATTCATTTTAGCTCTAAAGACACCTATAAACTATAAAGTGAAGGGATGGAAGAAGATATTCCAGGCATTCCAGTGAAAACCAAAAGAAAATAGGAATAGTGATATTTAGACAAAATAGACTTTAAGCCAAAACAAGAACAAAGAACAAAGAAGGTCATTATATAATGATAAAGGGATAATTACATGAAGAAGACATAACAATTATAAATATGCACATACTCAAAATCAGAGTACCTAAATTTATAAAGCAAATACTAATAGGTCTGAAGAGAAAAAAAAAAAAACAAGATAACAATACAACAATAGTAAGGAACTTCAATATTTCACTGTCAGCAATGGATAGATCACCCATGACAGAAAATCACCAGGAAACAGTGCGCTTGAACTGTACAGTAGAGCCAATGGACTAAACAGACGTTATGAACACTCCAGCCAACAGCAGCAGATTACATGTTCTCCCGGTGCATACAGAACATTCTCCAGGACAGGACGTATGAATGATAGGCCACAAAGCAAGTCTCAGCAAATTTAAGAAAATGGAAATTATACCACCTGTCTCTTCTGATTGTAATGTTATAAACTAAAAATCAACAAAATAAAAACTAGGAAACCTACAAATATGTAGAAACAGAACAACATACTTCTGAAAACCAATGGGTTCAAAAAGAAATTAAAGGGACATAAAAAAATTACCTTGAAACAAATGAAAATGGAAATACAACATGTCAAATTTTATTAGATTCTGCCAAAGCCGTTCTTAGAAGAAAATTTATAGTAATAAGTGCATATATTAAGAAATATTAATTTATAGCTTATATTAAAGAAATATTCATATAAAGTTTATAGAAATAAATGCATATATTAGAAGGGTTAAAATAAATACCTAACTTTACACTGCAGGGAATTAGAAAAAGAAGAAGAAAAACCTTAAAGTTATCAGAAGAATATAAAGATTAGAGCAGAAATAAATAGGATAGAGCCCCAGAAAAACAATAGAAAGAAACAAAGCCAAGATCAGTCGGAGCCAATGAAGCCCCGGGGAGGCGTTCTCTAGCAGCAGGCCTCTTGGTAATCCACAGTACGTGACACTACTGAGTCCAGATTCTAGAGCAGGGGTCCCCAAACTTTTTACACAGGGGGCTAGTTCACTGTCCCTCAGACCATTGGAGGGCCGGACTAAAAAAAAAACTATGAACAAATCACTATGCACACTGCACATATCTTATTTTAAAGTAAAAAAACAAAATGGAACGAATACAATATTTAAAATAAAGAATAAGTAAATTTAAATCAACAAACTGACCAGTATTTCAATGGGAACTATGCTCCTCTCACTGACCACCAATGAAAGAGGTGCCCTTTCCGGAAGTGTGGCGGGGGCCAGATAAATGGCCTCAGGGGGCCGCATGTGGGCCGTAGTTTGGGGACCCCTGTTCTAGAGCCCAATGGCCTACATTCAAATTCTGACTCCACAACTTTGGAGTTTTGTTTTCTAGGTACCTGCTTTAGAGAACGCCCCCTGGGAGTCAGGTGAGAGACATATTTTAAAAGCTTCAATTTTCTCATCTCTAAACTAGCATGGATAGTTTTCCCTCATGGGGCTAGTGTAAGAATAAAATAACTAAATATTTGTAAAGCTCTTAAACAATGTCTGGTACACATTGACTATTATACAGTGTGTTTGCCCCTCACAAGAAGCTTTAGTTTTCAAAGGGATTGTGTAGAGATTTGCAGGCTCACCATCAGTACAGATCTATGCATTCATCAAATAGAAACAGAAACAACCAGAACAATATAAAAACAGTTACAGACACTCACCTAGTGAGCAGAAATCCCAGTAACAAGTCTACTCCATACCGTGGAAACTGCCTGAACAGAATTGATTCATTTTGGGGGAGACACCACATTCTAAAGATTCTGTCAACCTCAGATTGTATACTAATGCCCATGAAAATCCTCATGTGGAAAATATGTCCATAATGACATAAGTACTCTCGTCATCTGGTCGTCAGTGCACAACAATGAGAAAAAGATGACTGTGCTTTGGAATCTGAGACATCTGGAAGAAGACAGCAGTGCACTGAAGAGACATATAAGTGGGAGACGGAGAGAGGAAGGGCTGGGGACTGAACAACAGAACAGACTTGAAATGAAACGATTATTACAGAGATAAATACCCGTGACGTTTCAAAAAGACAATAAAGAGAAAACAGGTTGTAAGAGGATAACAATGCTAAGGAGGCGGTCATCCCCCAGAAATCTCACTCGGCGCTCACCCAGAGAGCATCTGTGTGCGCCAGACACCCGGGAATTCAAAGCAGCAGCAGATAGGCCCTGGCAGGGTGGCTCAGTGGAGAGAGCATCCTCCCAGCATGTGGAGGTCATGGGTTCCATCTCCGCTGAGGGCACACAGGAAGCAGCCAATGAGTGCACAACCAAGTGGAACCATGAGTTGATGCTTCTTTCTTTCAGAAGAAAATTAAAAAAAAAAAAAATTAAAGCAGCACCGGATAGAATCAATGGTGAATGGAGAGACAGGGGCTGTGCTCCTGTGCATATAAAAAGGGTTCTGCGAGGGATTAAAATTAACAGAGTGGTTCAGGTTTGTGGTGAGGCAGAAGGACGGAGAAGGAAGAGAAAGAAGGATTATGCTCAGCTTTTATTTGGCCACAAACACAGCCCACCTTTTCCAACTCGTGATTACACAGGTAAAAATGCCAAGGGTGATGACCACGTGCAAAGCAGCTTTTGTTTCTTTGCCTGAGTTTCCCTGCTGTTCCTTACTTATCAATAGTCTTCTTGTTTCCAAGATAAGCATCACAGATGGAGAACACAAACTACATGAATAAAATAGAATTTGAGCCACACATGCTGAAAAAGTTAAGAAAACATCGGACTATTTAATGGGCCTTTATTCACACCAGATCAAGTACAGGACAAACAGACTTTTCTGGTAACTTTAAAATTGCTTCAATAATTGGCAAATTTCATGTGAAAACTCCTTTCTATCTTAATCATCTAAAAAATTGTCTCCATTCGTGCTCCTTAAAAAAAAAAAGAAAAAGAAAAAGATTGCAGAGTTTCCTCCTGGACTCAATAAATGGCCTTGCTCCTCCCATTAGCTGGCCTAGTTTAGATAAAATCTGGTGCAATTCTCGCTGTGTCCTCAAGATGGCAGGCAGGGATTTGGACTGAGCAAAAGTTCTAGTGAAGACTTCATAGCATTATTTTTTCCCTGTTGATTCAGGTCTCCTTCTATTGAAATCATCAAAAAATTACCCCTCTCCAAATTTATTAAAGTATATTTAAAATATATTTAAGGTATATTTACAACATGATGATTTGATATTTGTATACATGTGACATGATGACCATCACCAAGCTAATTAACACATCCTAGATTTTCTGTCTTAGGATATTTCAAATATAAAATATATTATTATTCACTATAGTCATCATGCTGTACATTAGATCTCCAGAACGTATTCATCTTATAACTAAAAGCCTATACTTTTTGACCAACATCGCCCCCTTACCACCACCCCCGTCCCTGGAAAACATCATTCTACTCTCTGCTTCTATGAGTTTGATTTTTCAATACATTTTTGGATACATATTATATGCCAGGGGTTATACTAGGCTTTGTTGGGCAATACCATACAGTATTCTTTTTTCAAATTACCTTTACCATATGGTTTGGGGGGGGAACCACTGGGTATTTTGTTTCAATAAAAGGGAGACTACAGTAATATAATTCTATAGTGCACAAGAGGCTGAAACTAAAAGGTATGGAGAAAGATAGCGCATCAAGCAATAATGAGGACATGGAAATAAGTGCATGGGGCAATGTTTAAAAATCCAGGATTAGGCCCTGGCCGGTTGGCTCTGCGGTGGAGCGTCGGCCTGGCGTGCGGGGGACCCAGGTTCGATTCCCGGCCAGGGCACATGGGAGAGGTGCCCATTTGCTTCTCCACCCCCCCCTCCTTCCTCTCTGTCTCTCTCTTCCCCTCCCGCAGCCAGGGCTCCATTGGAGCAAGGATGGCTCGGGCGCTGGGGATGGCTCCTTGGCCTCTGCCCCAGGCGCTAGAGTGGTTCTGGTCGCGGCAGAGCGATGCCCCGGAGGGGCAGAGCATTGCCCCCTGGTGGGCAGAGCGTCGCCCCTGGTGGGCGTGCCAGGTGGATCCCGGTCGGGCGCATGCGGGAGTCTGTCTGACTGTCTCTCCCTGTTTCTAGCTTCAGGAAAATAGAAAAAAAAAATCCAGGATTACTATGAAAAAGGCTGAAGTTTGACCCAAAAATCTCAACCTTTTCTTTTTCTGAAAGGATTTCCTTGGAAATTTAATTTGCTTACAATAATAAAATTGTCAAATACATATTTTTCAGAAACCAATGTTAACCTTGCCAGTTGAATAAAGTTTGAGTTTTTATTGCTAAGGAATAAACCTTCACAATATTACAAAAGTGAATAAATATAGCTATATTTTAAAACAAAGGGAATTTAGAAGATCAAGAGAGGCCAGGAGAAAATGTTCCCTTTCCAGATTTTGAAATTTAACCTGATAAATTTCTTTTCTACCTTATTGACACCAGGCTGGAGTCTTGACGGGGGTTGAGATTCCTGAATCCTGCTTTTCCAAGGCCCAGAGATCCCTGTCCTTGGGTTTCACGACACACCAAGTGCCCTTAGAATGAAATTTCTTGCTGAAATCCATTTTGATTGGTTTCTTTCTGTTCTTTTCATCCAAAAATAACCACAACTAAAACAAAAGCTATAAACTATTCCCTGTCTAATCTTTTCACTCATTTCTCAATCTTTGTGTGTAACCAATAGTTTAGCAGAGGGAAAACTGTCAAAAATAGTAATATCCTTGCTGGTCAGTACACGAAGAGTTTTAACCACGGCTATAGCCAGTTGGGTTTCAAGTGGGGCTAGGTGCAATAGCCCACCTAGCATTAAATACTTTCTGTGTAAATTTCATTACCCAGGCCACCAATTGATAACACTGGGGAACAATTTTTTTCATTTTCTGCTGCATGAGGTTTTAGAACTGTTCCTATATATTTCTTCATTGGTGATTCCAAATCTGAGATCTGTTTTTTGGTGCATGCTCTAGTTACTAAGCAATTTTAATTTCTTTTTGTTACACTTAACGGCATGCATTGGTTTTTAAATTGGAGTTAAAGGGCAATGACTCTTGGATTGAACATAACCATAAGGCAATTAATGTTTTACAAACATCACTTTTACATAATTGTAGTTGTTTTTAAATGTAAAAAATTGTTATCTGATAAAAAATACCCTCTTATTTTGTTTCAAGATTGAATCATGGCTTCTTCTAGTAGGTATAAATGTAAGAATAGTCCTGACACCTTCTGTTATATATGTGGCTGTTACACACTTCAATGTCAAAGGTGCAATATTTTATCATTTGTGACACGTGCATATATTGCCTATTTTCAAGTTCCCCTTGGCGAGCAAGACAAGAATTGGGCTCTTCATATTGTGTGTCATAATTGTGAGAAAATGCTTCATGACTGGACAAAAGGAAAATGCAAAGGAATGCCTTTTGGTATTCCCATGGTTAGGCGTGAACCTAAGGACCACAACAGTGACCGTTATTTCTGTCTGATCCATACAAAGGGCATTGGCAAGAAAAAACAGCATATGATCACATGTCCTAATATTCCTTCAGCAATATGACCTATCACACACTCTGAGACACTCCCGGTTCCAGTTTTCAATGATTTTATTTCTTCTAAGAACGAAGAAAGTGAACATGGTGAGCAAGTGTATTTTGATAAGATGCATGAGGAAATGGTTGTAGAATCTGAAGGGTCTTCTTCTGATGCCAAGCAGTCATTGAGGGGTCTCAGCAGTTTAGCCAACCCAAATTGAATGACTTAGTAAGAATAACATAAAAATTGTCCTCGACTTTCTGAAGTATGAGGAGCATAATTGGATCATTTGTGTGGATCTTAAAATGGTAAATTTCCTGCTAGGACAACAGAGAGGTTTCACAAAGTATCCTGTGTTTGCGGGACAATCGAGCTCGGGAGAAACACTGGACACAGAAGGAGTGGCCAAAACGTGAAGCTCTGGAAGTAGGGATGCAAAATATTGTGAATGAACCTGTACCTAATCAAGACAGGATCGTTTTTCCCCCACTTCACATTAAACTTGGCTTAATGCAGCAGTTTGTTCAGGCTTTGAATAGAGAAAGTGAGTGCTTTCAACATATTATTTCTGCTTTCCCTGCCTTGTCTTGCAAGAAAACAAAAGCAGGTGTATTCGATGGACCTCAAATTTGAACCCTCATAAGTGGCAAAGAATTTGCCAGGAAGATGAATAAGGAGGAGAAAGCAGCATAGCAGTCTTTTGTGGCAGTTACAAAGAACTTCCTTGGCAACAAAAAAGCAGAAAACCATGAACTTCTGGTTCAAAGGATGCCGTTGGCTTTCCACGACATTGGATGGAACATGTGCATTAAGATTCACTTCCTGGACAGTCACCTTGATAAGGTTCCTGAAAATCTTGGAGCTGTTAGTGATGAGCAGACTACTGCTGGAGCATCAAACGAGATTGTCCTCAACAAGTACACAAACGCAAGAGCTACAAATGCAAATTTTTGCCTGAATAGAATTTAAATAAGTTTTGTGCAAATTTTATGATTAAAATAAGTGTTTGAATATGTTCTATTTTGAAATTGTAGACAAATTCTGATGCAATCATATCTTTTAGTGTATTTACTGCATTATATAAATTATTATACTTTCACAAAGATGATGCCCAAGAAGACATTCTACTCCATTATGTTAAACTAAATGTTAAAATTTTTACAATAAGATGAAAATCTAAAATCTTGAATTGCAAAAAAACTGTAGCTTACAGAGAAAAATTAATGTCAGATTTGAGATCAGCACACTCGAATTAGGTAAGAACAAGTGTTTTTGTGGATGCAACAAAAATTTTGTTCCCCAGTGAATTAATGATGATAGCTAAAGCATGACTGGGTTGAGCTCAGCTCATACTCGGGTTCTAACTTTGTTTGTTTGTGTGTTTGTTGAGAATGAGTTTTTCGATGAGGCAGGATATCTTTTTTTTAATTTTGTTTGCATCTGATGATACAAACAAAAAATAAAGGTGTTTAGGGATGAGTTCAAGTATAAAGTAGCACTTGGCCTGAGAGGTTTCCCCTTCTCACCAAATACAAAGGTCTTTATGACTTCTTCCAATGGTTCAATGCAGTGCATGCATTAATAAAATGAGCCAAAGTTCATGACTCAGTACTTGCATATACCTTCATGATCAATAGAAACAGAAATATTCAGTCATCTAAAGAGCTGTTGAAAACAATAATCTGAAATATGGCAATTATAGTAGTATGTCACCACTGGTGCCAGAAAGAAAGAAGAGTGGCATGACTAGTGTGGGCCATGGACCAGTCCATGGATCGGCTGATAACACAGAAGTGGTCTCTTAACACTCAGTCTACTCAACAGCATCATAGAACACTGATCAGCTGAAAGTAAGGACCAAGATAGTTTTTTAGATCTGTTATAAGACATTACCAGTTTCCAGGATCATTAAGAGCAGACTTGCCTTGTACTGACTCCTCTCGTTTCAAGGAGGAAGCTGAAGTCCCAGCAAACGGGGCTCCCTGGGCTAGATGATCTCAACATGCTGTGCCTCTTAGATCCCTAAACATGAAAGCACTTTGTGGGGGACACCATTATAAAGCTATTAGCAATGACAGCGGAGGAAGAAGGAAAGGAGTGACAAGGTAGAGGAAATCCGAGTCCAAAAAGCCATTTATTTCATTAAGGAAAAGGGGATTTTTCTTGTTAAAATGTCTGATGCATTTGGAATATGTCAGATTCCAAAATACTTCTGTGGAGTAGGTTTCATGATTTCTAAAAAGCCAGGCAGCACACCCATTGACTCCATTTACTCTTCTGCATTCAAATGTATTAAGAAATAAATAAATATTTCTTTCTACATAATGTGTGAATGCATGTATATTTTTATTTTCATTTTTTTAAACTTTCAGAAACAATATAGACCTGTAGCCTTCTCTTACAGTAAAACCTCAATCTGCATTTAGATCAGAGTAGATTCATTTATGTGGCAATAATAAAATTGACTTTTCTTTGAGAAGTTACTATGCACCAGACAACTTTCTAAGTACTCCACATGTATATAATCCTCATAAGATCCCTATGTGCAGAGTATTAGGCTTATGGGAATTATTTTGCAGATGAGGAGAGTGGGGCACAGGAAAATCTCATCTTGCCCAAGGGTCCACGCCCAGCAAGCTGTAGTGCTGAGGTGGGAATCCGGACAGTCGGCATCCACAGCTGCTCTCAGAACTCCCACGTTACCGGGTTCTGGGAAGCCTTCCGCAGTAAGACTCCATGCCTCGGGCCTTGGTACTGGCTCTGCGGGACCATCACAGACAACAGAGCTGAAAACGGCCCTCAGTGCCCCAACTCAGGTGGAAGATGCTGGTGCAAAAGTGAGACGGGCTGTCTGGAGATGGTGCAGTGGATTTTGTTTAATCGGCAGGTAAACAGCGTAGGTTGAAGGACACATTGGAAGCTAATTCCACTGTATTTATTTATTTATTCATTTTAATTTTTTTATTCATTTTTTTTTTAGAGAAGGCAGAGTGGGAGAGAGAGAGAGAGAGTGGGGGGGGATAGAGAAAGAGAGAGAAGAGGGGAGGAGCAGGAAGCATCAACTCCCATACGTGCCTTGACCAGGCAAGCCAAGGGTTTTGAACCAGCAACCTCAGAATTCCTGGTTGATGCTTTAACCACTGTGCCACCATAGGTCAGGCCCACTGTATTTATTTTATAGTAGGAAATAGTGGGTACCTAAAGGAAATGTCTGGATTGCCCTGTACTTGCCTATGTAAAATTCATAACTGTTATTACGCCCACAGACCCACTGGTGTGAGCCCTCCTGAACAATTTAGAGACTGACCCCATCACTCACTCACTCTCTCACCCATTGGAGAGTTAAAAGAGCAATACATGTGTCCCAATGGGACTTGATGTCTCTTTTATACTACTTCCTAAAATTTTAAAATAATTTAATAAGTTTTTGGTAAATTTCTTTCTTTTTTTAAGCAGTCTTTCAGAATTGGAGATACTATAGAGGTTACTAATAGAGGGTTTAAAAAGCGGGTTTTACATGGAAGCCAGGCATATAAAAATATTAAGAGTGTGGCGCGTTGCTGGAGGGGTTCTGGGGTTCTAGAGCACCCCCTCCTCATTCGTCCCCCTCCACCCCCTGAGGGAATCCATGCAGGTCTCTACGAGACCCGTAGGCCTCCAGACCAGTCTGAAAACCAGGGGCTGTTACTGAGTGAAAAACAAACAGGCAGTATTCCTGAGCTCTGGGGCGATATATATTCTGTTCTGAAGACAAAGAAAAAGCCATGTTTCACGACTGCCAGTTAAGCCAGTGAAGGTGCCCATGGGAATGGTAGTGGTGAAGAAGGGCCTCACCTACATCCTTTCCCAGAATTCGGAAATGCCCATGCACATCTGAGGTCAAACTTAAGTCCATTTGATTTAGGGTTTGAGGATTGCCTTAAAGTCATTCTAAGCTGAAGGAGGTTGACAAGCAGAGAAGATTCTATAAAGATTACCATCGCATCCATGGATGGGGGAAAGTAGAAGGACAACTGGCTGCAATCAGAGGTACAATGAGAGCTGACAAAGATGGCTCCAGGTAAGTATAAGAACAGAGAGGCTACTGAAGTAAGTTTAAAGATGAGCACCTAAGAGTGAGAAGGTCGAGGAAAGGTTTCTGAAAGGGTCATCAATAGAGTTGTTTTTTTTGTTTTTTTAAAAGAACAGGGAACATGTTGAAGGGAGTAAAGCACATTCGATAGTGAGTCAAGTGCTACCACCATCCATGAACGTCTTAGAAAGTTCAAAAGGATTTTAGCAAGTGAGGGCAAGATGGGTGTCAAATGGCTAGAGAGCACAGACACAGATGGGGGTGTTGATGGTGACGTTGATCCCAGCTGAGAGGCCTCACAACACCCATGTTAGATTTCTTTGTGTTATAGGCTTTTGCTCTGGCTAAGAAGAAGCTTTTCATATCATATTTATTTTGCCCCAACATTTCACCATTTCTTCCAGTTTCATATCATTCATGAAATCAACCTAGTTGGTCCCAATTAGCACTTTTTTTATTAATTTTAATTTATTGTGTTAACATGGATTCAAGTGTCCCATGAATATAACTCCCTCACTCCCCACCTCTGTGTCCCTTTTTATACTCCCTTGGCCCCCTTACCCTAAATCCTCCCTCCTTTCCTCTAGGATTTGCTGTTGTTTTCTATATCTCTGTGTTATGTATATGTAATTTCACTAATCTCTTTACCTTCTCTGATTCCATCCCTTCATCCCCCTTCCCTCTGACAGCTGTGCCTCTGCTCCCTGTGACCCCACTTCTGCCTCTATTCCATTCCTCTATTTAGTTCACTCTGTTCATTAGATTCCACATATAAGTGAGATTATATAATATTTTTCTTTCTCTGCCTGGCTTATGTCACTTAGCATAATAACCTCCAGGTTCATACATGCTGTTGCAAAAGGTAAGATTTCCTTCTTTTTCATGGCTGCATAGTATTCCACCGTGTATATGTACCACAGCTTTTTAATCTATTCATCCACTGACAGACACTTGGGCTGTTTACAGATCTTGGCTATTGTAAACAATGCTGCAATAAACATGGGGGTGCATATCTTCTTTTGAATCAGTGATTTGGTATTCTTAGGAAATATTCCTAAAAGTGGGATAGCTGGGTCAAAAAGCAGTTCCATTTTTAATTTTTTGAGGAAACCCCATACAGTTCTTCACAGTGGTTACACAAGTCTGCATTCCCACCAGCAGTGCAAGAGGGTTCCCTTTTCTCCACACTGTCGCCAGCACTCAATCAGCATTTTTTAAAAATAAAATAGAATAAGATAACATTTGAATACATTTCATACAGTAAGATCGGTTTTACTCTGTGATATTTTTGTTGTAAATACGTGTGTGTGTTATGTATGTACAGTCATTGATTATGCACATATGAATGTGTATGTGTTCCAAGTCACAATATGAAATGCCTTTCTTACTCTTGAGTCATAGTCAAAAATATTTTTGAAGTCACTGGATTAGATAACCTGGCAATAACATGGGGTGGGGAAAGACACAAACATTTTAGAGGGTAATTTAGCAATAGGTACCAAAAGCATCAAAATTGTTCAGATCTTTTGATCTTGTCTTTGCCACTCAAAGTTTTGTCTAAAGAAGTATTTTGATCAAGTACCTAAGTACACATATTTCTCTTGGCATCATAAATAATAATAATAACCTGGAAACAACCAAATGGTCAAATGACAGAGTAATGCTGTGACTTTTGTAGCAAGCATACAAATATACCAAAGGTTGCTAGTTCTTGTTTATGAATATGGAAATATAATCATAAGACAATTACATTACAATACAAATGCTACTAATTTGTATGTTTCTCTAAATGTGTCACAGAAAATTTTTTTGAAAAGCTATAAGACACAAAAATTGTAAAATCAGTAACTCTATAGAAAGTTGGGAAGCATTATGGATGTTTTGTTATTTCTTTTTTTCATTATTTCAAATATTATTTGTTCTAAGATGAATATAGTTTTTTATTCTATAAAATTTGATAATTATTTTGAACCTGTCCAGTTTGAAACATTATGACTTCCAGAGCCTGTATCCAGAGATAAACCTCTGTTACTCAGCCCACACAATTTTTTACAATAAATACTGAGTCCTATGTGGTATAGCCAAAAGTTGAAGAGGGTAATGGAATTAGCATTTAAAGCAAAAAGAAACTGATCCCACTGGAACAGGAGACTCTTTTCAGGAATATATTATATCATGTAATTTCACTTACATACAGAATCTGAAAAGTAAATGAACAAACAAAACAGGAACAAACTCACAGATAAAGAGAACAAATTTATAGTTGTCATACTAGCCTGACCAGGCGGTGGTGCAGTGGATAGAGTGTCAGACTGGGACATGGATGACCCAGGTTCAAAACCCCAAGATTGCAGGCTTGAGCGTGGCCTCATCCAGCTTGTGTGTGGACTCACCAGCTTGAGCACGGGGTCACTGGCTTAAGTGTGGGATCATAGACATGACCCCATGGTCGCCAGCTTGAGCCCAAAGGTCACTGGCTTGAAGCCCTAGGTCACTGGCTTGAGCCCAAGGTTGCTGGCTTGAACAGGGAACACTCACTCTGCTGTAGCCCCCTGATCAAGGAACAAATGAAAAAGCAATCAATGAAAAACTAAGGGGCTGCAACAAAGACTTGATGCTTCTCATCTCTCTCCCTTCCTGTCTGTCTGTCCCTATCTGTCCCTCTCTCTGACTCTGTCTCTGTCACACACAAAAAAAGAAAGTTGTTATATTGAAAGGGGTTTAGACATTGGGGAGATGGGTGAAAAAGGTTAATGGGATGAAGAAACATTTATAAAGTGCCAGTAATAAAAACAGTCACTGGGGTATAAAGTACAGCATAAGAAATACAGTCAATAAAAAAGAAATGAGGGCCCTGGCTGGTTGGCTCAGTGGTAGAGCGTCGGCCTGGCATGCAGAAGTCCCAGGTTCAATTCCCGGCCAGGGCACACAGGAGAAGCACCCATCTGCTTCTCCACCCCTCCCCCTCTTCTTCCTCTCTGTCTCTCTCTTCCCCTCCCACAGCGAGGCTCCATTGGAGCAAAGATGGCCTGGGCGCTGGGGATGGCTCCTTGGCCTCTGCCCCAGGCACTAGAGTGGTTCTGGTCACGACAGAGCGATGCCCCGGAGGGGCAGAGTGTCGTCCCTGGTGGGCATGCCGGGTGGATCCCGGTCGGGCGCATGCGGGAGTCTGTCTGACTGTCTCTCCCTGTTTCCAGCTTCAGAAAAATACAAAAAAAAAAAAAAAAAAAAGAAAAAGAAAAAAGAAATGAATAGACACTTCTCCAAAGAGGACATACAGATGGCCAATAGGAATATGAAAAAATGCTCAACATCACTAATCATTAGAGAAATGCAAATTAAAACCACAATGAGATATCACCTCACACCAGTCAGAATGGTGCTCATCAACAAAACAACACAGAATAAGTGCTGGCGAGGATGTGGAGAAAAGGGAACCCTCCTGCACTGCTGGTGGGAATGCAGACTGGTGCAGACACTGTGGAAAACAGTATGGAGATTCCTCAAAAAATTGAAAATCGAACTGCCTTCTGATCCAGCTATCCCACTTTTAGGAATATACCCCAAGAACACCATAGAACGGCTCCAAAAGGAGAAATGTACCCCCATGTTTGTGGCAGCATTGTTCACAATAGCGAAGATCTGGAAACAGCCCAAGTGTACGTCAGAGGACGAGTGGATTAAAAAGCTTTGGTACATATATACTATGGAATACTACTCAACCATAAGAAATGATGACATAGGATCATTTACAATAACATGGATGGTCCTTGATAACATTATACGGAGTGAAATAAGTAAATCAGAAAAAAGTAAGAACTATATAAATCCATACATAGATGGGACATAAAAATGAGACTCAGAGACATGAACAAGAATGTGATGGTAACGAGGGTGGGGGGGGGGAGGGGATGGGGCGAGGAAGGAGAGAGGGGGTGGGGGAGGGTAGGGGCACAAAGAAAACCAGATAGAGGGTGACGGAAGACAATTTGACTTTGGGTGAGGGTTATACAGCATAATCAAATGTCAAAATAATCTGGAGATGTTTTCTTTCAACATATGTACCCTGATTTATCAATGTCACTGCATTAAATTTAATTAAAAAAAAGAAATACAGTCAATAATACTGTAATCGCTGTGTATGATGTTAGATGGATACCAGACTTATTGGGGTGATCATTCCATAAGTAATATAAATGTCTAATCACTATATTGTACACTGCAACTAATATATTGTATGTCCACTATAATTAAAAAATAAATTTTAAAAATACATTATAAAATTAGATAAAGGGAAATCAATAGGATATCAGGCCTTATATTTAAGATTTGCAATATGGACTTTGCAAGGTACTAAGTCACTTCATAGGAAGGCATGTGATGTTTCCCCTGTGAGTACATTATGTCCACTCAGTCTAACTTTAACACCCTCTGTGGAAACTAACCCTCAAGGGAAGAAGATCCATAGGTCAACACAAGAGTGGTAGTCACTATATGAAGGAAGTGTGAGAATTTGAGTCTGGAGAGGTCGTCCTTGAACTCTTGTCTCACAAGACAGCAGCTCCTTTCCAGCTGCTCTAGCAAGTACTCAAGTGTTTTATGACAAGCTAAAGAACACTGCATTTATACAACTATAAATGTCAGCTTGAGTCCTAGAATTAATATTCTACTTGATGTCCCATTTTGTAGAGGACAAGATCTTTAAAGATTTTTTCTTTGCAATGTTCCAAGCATTATGTTTGGAAAGCAGTATGCCTTAATAAAATAAGACCTTAATATGCTGTGAAGGAAATAAAATGATCTATTTATTATTGTAAAAGTTAAAGCCACAAATATATTTTATCCTGACTAAGCCTCAAGCTGAGGCTTGGTAAACTTTTTGTATAAACAGTCAGTAAATATTTTAGGCTTTGCAAGCCAACTGTTCTCTGTTGAAACAAGACCACAAACAATATTTAAACAAATGGGAGTGGTTGTATTCCAATAAAACTTTATGTTCAAAAACAGATAACAGGCCTAATTTTTCCCACAGGTCATAGTTTGCCAACCTCTAACTTAAAAAATATAAACTTCACCAAAACAGAAATGAATCCACATTCAGAGATTAACCAAAAAATAATAACTAAATGAGCAAAGATTGTATTATTTAAATATTCTATTCACATATAAATTGGTCAGTTGACTATTCTACTAGATTTTATGTAAAATCATTATTATATACTAAATTTAGTTACTTTTATTCCAGAAAGGTTTCATATTTTACAAATTCTAACAGCATTGAGATGATGATCAGGTCTCTTCTTTAGATATTTAGATAGTTCTAATTTTAAATGTAATAAATTTTTTCCTGGGACAGGAGGGACATGTGCTCCTCCCATGAACAGTCACCTTAGCATTCTGGGTAACTGACTACTTCTTCCCTCCTCCCTGGCTTTTAGGATCTACTGAAATTTCAACCATGTTTCCAGTGATACTGGGGTAACTATTTTCCCATTATATGACCTCCTACTTCTAATATGGCTACCTGTGGTAGGCCTGGGAACACTGCCTCTTGCCAATTCTTCATCCCACTCAGATTCAAGGGCACTTCAAGACTCTTCCAATCAATTCCTTGGGTCACTGAGAAACTCATGGGCATGAGGGACAGGGCAGTCTCTGTCCCTCAAGTGTACAAATATGTTTATGCTTCCATTTTCAGCTCCCCCCTCCACCACAAGCTCCATGGTGTGGGGGGAATTGGCGTGCTGCTCCTCTATAAAATCTCAAACAGGGAGGAGGTTCAGACCACTCTCTCTCAGATCCCCAAATCCTATGGCAGTGAGGTAGGGAGAATACTAAGGGTGGGGAGAAAGAACATCACATCCCCACAAACTACAACCTAACTGTCGTTCTTTGTACCTGATATTAACAACCCTTAGTTTTGCACATAAAGACTTTGAGGGCCTTTATTTTTAAATTGGTCTGTCTTAATACCCCTCCCTTGGTGTAGAGGGTGGGTAAAAAGAATCTTTGAGCCTTTATTCTAAAGAGATTCCCATCTCTAGTTATAAGCAGCCTGTGGTGATAGCTGGTAGGAACATGTTTCTTTGGCTAAAAGAAGAAAGGAGGAGATTAAACAATGAAAATCTTTTTTTTAGGATTCATAGTTTTAAAAGCATTTTCAGGATAGGCCTGACCTGTGGTGTCACAGTGGATAAATTATCAATCTGGAACGCTGAGGTTGCTGGTTCAAAACCCTGCACTTGTCTGGTCAAGGCACATATGGGAGTTGATGCTTCCTGCTCCTCCCCCCTCTTTTCTCTCCCTCTCTCCTCTCCAAAATAAATAAATAAATAAATAAAAATTTTAAAGCATTTTCAGGATGAAGGAATGTAATACAAACACAGGGACTAGTGATTCAAGAACAAAGTGCTTTGGGAAACAGAATAATAGGGTATTAGTTCTGAAAGGCAACCTACTGCTGTATAGAAATGTGAATTTTTTGTGCTATTACATTGCACAATGACTCAGCAGTCAGAAAGACCCAATTCAGAACACTCAGTCCTCTCTGTTGTCATGGATGAACTTCTATCAAAGTCAAACCACTCCATTTATACAACAGATCTTTATAAAAGAATCTGTGTGTCCGTAAAGTCATGGTGCACTTTTGACCGGTCACAGGAAAGCAACAAAAGACGATAGAAATGTGAAATCTGCACCAAATAAAAGGAAAACCCTCCCAGTTTCTGTAGGATGATGTGGCAGCATGTGCACATATACAGATGATGGCATAACACCGTGTATACAGCGGAGCAGCCCACGGCCATGCCAGTCGAGATGTGGACGGTACAGAGGAAAGTTCAGTGTGTTCTGTGGCTCGCTAAATTTGAATCCGTAACCAAAGTGCAACGTGAATATTGATGTGTTTATAACGAAGCGCCACCACATAGGAATAACATTACTTGGTGGGAAAAGCAGTTGAAGGAAACCGGCAGTTTGGTGGAGAAACTCCGTTCTGGTAGGCCATCAGTCAGTGACAAGTCTGGAGAGGCTATACGGGATAGCAACCTAAGGAACCCTAAAAAAATCTGTGTGTGAGCCCACATCAAACTGCACTGAATAGGTATGAAGCTGGGAGAGTTTTCCTTTTATTTGGTGCAGATTTCACATTTCTATCGTCTTTCGTTGCTTTCTTGTGACTGGTCAAAAGTGCACCATGACTTTACGGACACATTGTATTTCTGGTTTTGAAGATTTTCTCCTGACTAGTTCCCCTCTCTCTCCAACATCATCCTTTTACACTCTCCATAGGATCATTCTTATCAACAAACTTCCATGCTATAATATCTGACATCATTAAAAAGACAACACAATCCCCTCTAGCTATAATCCCTATACACTGCCCCCATTTATAATCAAAGTTCTCAATATCTGGTCTGCACTGACTGTCTCCATGACCTCACTTTCCATTCTAAGGCAGTCATTGACTATGCCTCAATTCCGTATAAATAAGCATTCATCCTAGTCATCCCATGGAAACCTCTCTTCGAAAGATCATCAATGGATACACCTGCTGGTCAGTTCTCAGACCTCATCTCCTGAGGCTTCTTGGCAGCACTGAGCACAGCCGATGTTTCTCTCCTTGGTACCTCTTCTTCAGTTGGCCTCCAGGATATTACATTCTGTGACTATGCCTCCTTTCTCCATGCCCATTGTTCTAGCTGCTCTGCTGGAATCTCTCTCCCTTGGCTCTCTTTTCCACCTTCACCTTCCTTATGAGCTTAGTCAAAGTTCTGGTTTTAAAATCTTTTACTATCATTTATAAGCTGATGATTCCTGAATCTTCATCCTCCGGTATCTCCTCTGAAACTCCAATCTCTATTCAGATACATATCAGTCATCTCAAATTTAATTGCTCTGAATTGAACTCTAAATCCTCATCTCAATCCAAAGACATAAAAACAACAACAAACATTTAACTTTAGTTAATAGTTTGTTTTTCACAGTGATATACATTAGCAATTCTGAAACTATCAATATTTTGTCTATATTCCAGGATCAAGCAAATGGGTTAATCTATTGAAAATAAGGGGCACTGGTTTTCTCGCTGATGGGAGAAGATATTACAAATACAGACATGGAGAAGTCTAGACTGTAGTTCAAAATTCAAAGTATTAGTATGAGCCCCATAATGATTGACATAGATAGAGTAAATAAACATAAAGACACACACACATAGATCATTCACACTGCTGTTTCTGCTGAGAAGACTTGAAAACATGGACTCCCCAGGAACAATGAACACACCTAGTACACAGATCTTCATTTCAAAATACTGTTCCTCACGAAAAGGATGCAGGGTTTCTTGGACACTGCAGAGCAGAGAAAGTAGCAGGCAAGGCTGGAACATCCTCTTGTGCCAAAAAGTACTGAATCGTTCAAAGAATAATGGAGCAAGTCAAAAGGACACAAGAACTGGTATGAAGAGATTCTCACTAACTAAATCTTAGAATATTTGAGTACCAAAATAACTGATAGTTATAGATAATAATGCATTGAATAAAACAATAACTCATGAGCCAATACTAATATAAATAAATTAATAAGTCCAGGAGGAGGTTGACTTTTAGCTTAGAGTGAAATCATAAATATAAAAGCAATGGTAGAGTTGGAGAAAGAGAATCACTATTTTGCAACCATCTTTAGAAGAAATGCTTAGGCCAGAATCAGCATGGATGATAAAAACTAGGGATTGAGTGTTTGATGTGAAACAGAATATTTATACAATCTCTGAGTATCTCCCCACAGATATTCATTGAAGAAAAAAGAAAATACAGTGGCTTCACAGTAGAGAGAGCTGGTGGACACTACCTTAACATAGTAATCAAAGTTAATATCACAATAACAAAACCATCCTTTATACTACAGGGTGGGGCAAAAGCAGGTTCACAGTGGCAAATATGAGAAACAGTTTATTCTCATATTATTTATTATAGATTGTATTATTTTCCATAGGAAGAACTGTAAACCTACTTTTGGCCCACCCTGTATGCTTCTGGATATAATGCCCTGAAGACGTAACATCATTTTTATAATATTCCCGCTGAAAATTCGTGGGTTAATATAATCATAAGGAAACCAAAGATAAACCCAAATTGAAGGACATTCTAGAAATTTGTTTTGCCTATCCTCTTTTCTTAAAATATTAAAGCCTAAAAAGACCAAAATAATGACTAAGAAGCTCTTCCAGGTTAAAAGAGACTAAAGACACAGGGGAACTAGAAAAAAAATGTGCACAACACTAGATTGAATAATGGGTTGAGGGAGAAAAAGAAAACTAGAAATTGATGAACTTTGATTATAGAATAAGACATAGGTGAGAGATAATATTCAATAGTACATATCCTGATTCAGATCATTTTATTGTATTTATGCAAAGAAAGGTCCTTGTTCTAGGAAATGCATCTTGAATTAGTAAGAGGTACAGGAATGTTTTCTTAACTTATTTTTTAAATGATTCAGGAAAAGAGAGGGGAAAAAAACAATACAGCAAAAGGGGAAGACTGTAAATAAGCAATGAATCTGAATATGGAGTTCTTCATACTATTTTTTGAAAATTTTCCTTAAGGCTGAAATGTTGTTAAAATTAAGAATTAGAAAATGTTTATGCTGACATTATTTTAGAAGACTTGGGAGTGGCAAAGAGGTCATAAACAAAGCCAGAAGTTAACATCAAATTGCGCCAGCGTGAAGGAGCAAGAGCGAGCTGAGAGCGAGGGGCCGCCGAGTTTTAAACTTCATAAAGGCGGCGGTTCCCTGGCTGCTACAGCCTAAAGCCTGGCCTCACCAATGATGGCTGCGAAGCGGAAGTTCAAGATCCTGGCAGAAAGGAAGTCGAGGAGTGCGGAGGCCAGTCATCAGTGAAGTCTATGAAGATGACAAGAGTCGTTCAGTTGTAGGTAAAGGCATCATAAGTCTAAGGCGGCATAAATGAAAAATATTCCAAAGAAAGGTACAAACAAGGTCAGTGGGGGAGCAGTAAGGCAGAAACAGAAAATGAGAACTTGCTTATTAATGTGGGTTTACCTAACCAGGGTCAAGAAGAAGGAGGAAGAAAAAAGGCCTCTATTGGAGAAGATAGCCAGAAAAAAATGGGATCATCAGGGAAAACATGTTTCACTTAAGAAAAGGAATAGGAAACTTCCAGGGAAATGTCAAAACTGCAGAGCTATCTCTTCAGGAAATGGTGCTGGGAGGACTGGATGCCCACACTTGACACTATAAACTCAAAATGAACTGAAGACCTAAATACAAGAACTAAAACCATAGAACTCTTAGAAGAAAACATAGTAGAGGAAAATCTTCATAACATTGGATTTGACAGTAAGACACCAAAAGCATAAGCCACACAAGAAAAAAAAATAGATACTTTATATTTCAGTAAAAGTTAAAATGTTTGTGCGTGAAAGGAAACATCAAGAAAGTTAAAAAAAAATTAACCCACAAAATGGGAGAAAATATTTGCAAATCATGTATCTGATGAGGGTCTAATAACTAGAATATGTAAAGAACTCTTACACTGCAACAACAAAAAGATAATTTAAAATGACCAAAGGTCCTGAATAGACATTTCTGTAAAGAAGTTATACAAATGGCCAACAAGCACATCAAAAGGTGCTCAACAGCACTAGTCATTAGTCAAATGCAAATTAGAATAACAATAAGTAACCACCTGACACCCACTAAGAGGGTCATAAAAAAATAATAAACCCTGGCCAGTTGGCTCAGTGGATAGAGTGTCTATCTGGCATAAGGACATCCTGGGTTTGATTCCTGGTCAGGGCACACAGGAGAAGCGACCATCTGCTTCTCTTCTCCTCCCTCTCTCTCTTCTCTCTCTCTTCCCCTCTCACAGCCAGTGGCTCCACTGGTTCAAACATCAGCCTCAGGAGCTGAGGATAGCTTGGTTGATTCAAGCATCAGCCCCAGACAAAGGTTGCCAGGTGGATCCTGGTCGGGGTGCATGCGGGAGTCTGTCTTACTATCTCCCCTCTTCTCACTTAAAATAATAATAACAACAACAACAAGTGTTGGGGAGCATATGGAGAAACTGGGACCCTCATACACTGCTGGTGGAGGTATAAAATTGCACAGCCACTGTGGAAAATATTTTGGTGGTTCCTTTAATAACTTAAACTTGGAATAATAATATGACACAACAATTCTACTCCTGGGTGTGTGTGTGTGTTTGTATCTAAAAGAAAACTTGTAAACAAATGTTCATACCAGCTCTATTCACAATAATCAAAAGGTGGAAATAACCCAAATATCCATAATGAATGAATAGATAAACAAAATGTGGTAAATCCCCAGAATGGAATATCATTTAGCTATAAAAAGGAATGAAGTAAGATACATGCTACCAAATGGATGAGCCTTAAAAATATATTAAGTTAAAAGAGTCCAGACAAATAAGGCCACATATTATATGATTCCATTTATACCAAATATCCAGAGGAGGTAAATCCATGAAGACAAAAAGCAGATCAGCAGGTGCCAGGGCTGGTGGGGGGGGGAGTTGGGGTACAGTTTTCATTTTGTGGTGATGAAAAAGTTCTGGCACTAGATAGGGAGGATGGTAGCACATTATGAATGTGACTAATGCACTGAATTTTACACTTTAAAATGGTTAAAATGCTAAGTTTTTATAATATATATTTTCCACAATTAAAAAAAAACCCACAGGATTGTTTCAGAGAACACAGAAGGAGCTAGAGATATGAAGTTCTATCAGGTGTCTGCGGGATAGTGGAGCTGTGGATGGAGGAAGTCGCATGAAGACACCACACAGCAACTTGGAACCACATTTTGAAGAGATCTGAACACCATATTAAAGAGTTTGTACATTACTCTAGAAACAATGAAGAACCACAACAGGCTGAGCTATCTGACAGTTCTAGTTTCCGTCACACGCTCTTGAAGGGGGACCCAATCTAGTATTGGAACAGCTATTAAAAACCCTTTTTTTTTATTGTTTCATTAATAAACGTGATTTAAATAGTCTCTTCCTCTTTCTCAGGAAGCCAGGGCTCAAAAGCTCCCTCCTAGTGTATAAAGTTTTCTACCTCCTTCTTAAACTGTAAGCCAAAAGAAGTAGGCAGACTCGTGGCCATTTCTACGAACATTTTAATGCCTCTCTTAGGAGACATTTTGCAAAAGGAAAGAAAGCCTCCCTCAATAATTAGTGAATTGAGGCCTAGGCTATTTTAAAAGGAACACTTTTTCACAGAAATATTCCCCCTGCTCTCAGGCAGCTGTGAGGCCTCCTCCCAGCTGTGGGATGATCCTCTGTGCGTAAGCACTAAAGCCAGGGCTGCTAATATTTCATGGCCTAGACTCAACTCTGCCGCCTGCAAGTCTGGCATATAAGGCATATAGATCTATTTTTAATCAAAAACAAGGACAGTTGGCAGTTTGGGCACTCCAAGAATGCAGGCAGGAATTCTCAATGAGCCAACCCTGACCAAAGGCTCCCAGGAACACCTGATGCTGAGAGGCTTAGTGAGATCCATTGGTAACTCTCCAGTCTCTTGGATAAGCGCGATCCTATTAGAGTTAGATGAGTTCATAAATCTCACAGAGGCCTCATTACCATAGCTTGCCATTTGTTTTCCTTGCCTGGGTTTTAAGTTAATAGCATAGCTTCGGACTCTGGTATTCAACTAAATAATATTTATTTTTAAAATCAACCACATCTTAGCCAGGGTTCACTTAAGTCCTGTGAGTTGCCCATTCCATCCCTCTGACTCATCTACCACTGTTGCCCCTCTAGTCATTGCTGTAGCCTGCTTGTCTCATCGACTGTGTACTTTCTGAAGTGTCCGTTGCTAAGGATATAAAGGTGAATAAACCATAGTTCTTGCCTCTAAGGTATCATATTAGCCCAATAGAAAGATGGACTCTAGGCTACTGTGGGAATAGGTCTTTTCCAAGTGTATCACCCAGCATTTGTTTTAGTATCTGCCCAAAGTTTTTCAAATACTTTAGGAGCTTTACAAAATTAGAGAGGCCACCTCATTCTAGGCAGGACTTTCCATTGTATTGTTTAACTGCAATGAGATGGAAATGTAGGACAATTACCTGCCAAAAGGTCTTTGCTATCCCTCATGCCTGACAAAATGTGGGCCTAGCAGTACCCAGGTAACACCAGCTGTGCTCCTGCTCTGAGCGTGGGGTATGTCTTCCCCACGTGAGCAGCTGATCCGGACACCTAAGGCTTTATAGGGGTCAAACCAAACCTTGTGACCTTGACCAGGTGATGGCTTCAAAGGGTGAGTAGGAGTGTCGCCCTTTTAATGCTCCTGGGGCTCAGACTGTCATCTGATCTCAACTCTTTCTACTTGTTTTGAGCCATGAAAGAGCACAGCTTTCTCTGTTATAGAACCACTGAACAGCATGCAGAATTTTTGCCCAAATAGAGTTTAATTCCAGAAATTTAACAAAATCAACCTTTCTCCCCTTATGTAATATGTAGAATTTCTTTTACAGTGAATTAAGAATAAACAACAAGCACAGTTTATTAACCCTCTGTTTCCCATGAAAAAAAAATAAAGGAAAAAAATAATTATGTGTTAAGTGTCAGGAATTTTGAGGCCCTTGGTGATAGTTAATTTCTTATTTTAACTTGACTAAGCTATGAAATACCCAGATAGCTGGTAAAACACTATTTCTGTGTGTGTCTGTGAGGGTTTTTCCAGAGAGCTTAGCATTTGAATCAGTAGACTGAGGAAAGATCTGCCCTTCTCAATGTAAGTGGGCATCACCCAATTCGTTGAGAGTCAAAACAGAACTAAAAGGCACAGGAAGGACGAATCCTCTCTTGCTCTCTCTTCTCCCCACCCCTACCTGTCTCCCCCTTTCCTTCCTCTCCTTCTCGTTCTCCCTCTCTCTCTCTCCTTGAACCAGGATACCCACTTTCTCCTGCCTTCAGACACTGGCGTTCCTGGTTCTTGGGACTTTGGACTCCAGGACCCCCAGTACCCCCATAAGCCCTCCCCTTCTCATACTGGGAGTTGCACCAACAGCTGCCCTAGTTTCTGTGCCTGTAGACTCGGATTGAATCCTATCGCCACCTTTCCTGGGTCTCCAGCTTGCAGATCATGGAACTTCACAGCCTCTATAACCATGTGAGCCAATTGTGGTACCAAATCTCCTCTGCGTGTCTCTATGCATATGTTCTATTGATTCTGTTTCTCAAGAGAACCTTAATACACCCTTTGAAGGAAAAACTGGTGGAAGTCCTCCCACCACAAACATCCAGAACAGTGTTGGGCATGTGAACAGTTTGCGATTTGCCACTGATTTAAGTTCTAAGCGTGGACATCTGCAGGAAATAGACATATACTTTCCCCCACTTTATTCAGATTTCCCTTGAATTCCTAAATAGCATTTCTTTTGCCAACGCCTACTAGGTCATGCTATTTACGTATAGGATTTCTACATAATTAGTTACTAAATTTTTGTCAACCTCTCCCCACTTTGCAAAGTAATGCCAATCTCTGATGCACCCAAAGGAGTCACTAAAGCATACAGCTTCTTGTCTATTGGCTATCCCTACCCTGTGTGTCAGATACGCCAAACTGCTGGTATGAAATGGAAACAGATACAGTGACAACTGTGAACTTGATACAGAGCCAAAAGTATTGTGAGGTTCCTATTAACCGTGAATGGGTTTTTGCATGGCCTGCATTACTTGCAGACATCACAGTTCTAAGGCTATTATAGTCTTGTTACTTAAGTGCATTAACTTGGGAATGTTTCTCTCCTCCCTGAACTTTCACAGGGCTGCAAGGCAGCCCAAGACCCCGCATGGAGTTGGTCAAGTCAATTGGCAACTGCTCTGTGACTCAACTCTGTCCAAGGCCAGTTCAAGGTATAGATTCATCAGAGGTAGTAGGAAGGCTCTGATTTTGTCTTAGTTTCCAATCAGGGAGCTCTGGACTTTGGGAATTATTAGTTATTGTTTACTGTGAATTAGTTTCTTACCTCTTTGCTCTTAACGGAGAAGACAGGTACTTAATTGGCATTCTAGAATGCTAACAGGCATTTCTACACCTGCTCAATTTCACCTTCTAAGACCCTTTCATCACCCCATGGGCAAAGGTAAATAGAATCAGCATGAACACTGAATGCTCTAGTTCTAACTCTTCCTCCTCCTGAACACACACACACACACACACACACACACACAATCCACAGTTCCTAAGACAGATCACATTCAACACATCGTGTGGGACATCTGGCCTCCATTTCTTTCCCAAATAACAAAACTGAGGTTCAATTAAAGGAAAAAGCAGAAGGAATATGGGAGGAGAAAAGATTAAAAGTCATATAAAGTAGGAAGTAAAGGTAACCACAAAAATAAATATCCTAATACTGAAAATCCTTAGCAAAGAAGTGAAACCCATCACTGGAAATAAGACAGAAGCTGGATGGTCATGACAAGCAGCTCCAGATGGATTTACAATGTGAATGAGAAATTCAAGATTTTCTGCCACCCAGGTACATTATACGGTCAGAAGACGCCACACTGCTGTCAGCCCAAATTTAATTTTTCTTTCCCCACATAGCATGAGAGGCCACCAGGTGTCAGTGAAAGCTAGAAAATAAAACAAGTCCTTGGTTCAAAAAGAAAAAAATAGTGGTCTTTCCCAGTTTACACTATGAGATAATGTTCTTGACATGTTTGCAATTGAACAACAAGAATATCAATGTAGAAACTCAAAGATGTCAAAAAAAACTTAATGAACACTATACAAAGTGAACTCTCAGTTTTTCTCATAGTACCAGACAATGTCTATTTTAGTTAACCAATGCCACATTTCACAGGACAAAACAGTGGTTTCTACTGGTCAGATAGGTAGCAAATGGCAAAATGACTTCAATAAATGTGACTGTCAGGTGCATTCCTACCTGGGATTAGTACTGGTGTCATCTGACATGGACAGCTATCCTAGGTTCACAGCTATTGATTAATTCCCAGACCTCTGGCCTTACCTGTACTTTTGAATTAGCCATAGTATAAGAATAAACTATCTCTCTTTGCCTCAAAAATGAAATTACCCAAGGAAATAAAAACCAATATTTGCATGCTGCTTTATGCTCATAAAGACAACACATTCATTCATTATTGATAGTAACCGTAATTCTTTTATGTAGGTAAACAAAATTTTATGTCCACTTATAGATGAAGAGATCAAGGTTCAGCAATTAAACCAAGTTTGCACATTAAGTTAATTTCCCACTTGTAAACTTTTCTGACTCAGCTCTAAAAGCAATTACAAATAAAGATTCATGTTCTAGCTTGACCAGGCAGTGGCACAGCAGAGAGAGTGTCAGCCTGGGATGCAGAGGGCAGGTTTGAAACCCTGACGTCACTGGCTTGAATGCGAGCTCACCTGGCTAGAGCTCCGCCTTACTAGCTTGAGCGCAGGGTCACTGGCTTGAGTGTGGGATTATAGACGTGATGGGCAATCTTTTGAGCTTGGTGTGTCAAAATTTGCCAAAAAACCGAGCATAACTCAGGTGGTGTGTCACTTCGAGAAAAAAATCATAATTTCACGATATTTATAGTTTAAATAACAAAAATGTATAATTGTAATATATAACTTATTTGATAAACCAAAAACTAATTATTTAACTTATCTACTTAGTGAATTCTTTGTTCATCTGTCAGTTGGTTTCTTTTGTTGGTCTTGATGTTATTTAACTTGTGTGGGGTGCCATGAACTAAGATAAGTGAGGAAGAGGGGGAATTCTTTTTTTTTTTTTTTATAAATTTTTATTAATGTTAATGGGATGACATTAATAATTCAGGGTACATATATTCAAAGAAAACATGTCTAGGTTATCTTGTCATTAAATTATGTTGCATACCCCTCGCCCAAAGTCAGATTGTCCTCCGTCACCCTCTATCTAGTTTTCTCTGTGCCCCTCCCCCTCCCCCTAACTCTCTCCCTCCCTCCCTCCTGCGTCCTCCCTCCCCCCACCCCTGGTAACCACCACACTCTTGTCCATGTCTCTTAGTCTCGTTTTTATGTTCCACCAATGTATGGAATCATGTAGTTCTTGTTTTTTTCTGATTTACTTATTTCACTCCGTATAATGTTATCAAGATCCCACCATTTTGCTGTAAAAGATCTAATGTCATCATTTCTTATGGCTGAGTAGTATTCCATAGTGTATATGTGCCACATCTTCTTTATCCAGTCTTCTATTGAAGGGCTTTTTGGTTGTTTCCATGTCTTGGCCACTGTGAACAGTGCTGCAATGAACATGGGGCTACATGTGTCTTCACGTATCAATGATTCTGAGGTTTTGGGGTATATATCCAGTAGAGGGATTGCTGGGTCATAAGGTAGTTCTATTTGCAGTTTTTTGAGGAACCACCATACTTTCCTCCATAGTGGTTGTACTACTTTACATTCCCACCAACAATGTATGAGGGTTCCTTTTTCTCCACAGCTTCTCCAACATTTGTTATTACCCGTCTTGTTGATAATAGCTAATCTAACAGGGTGAGGTGGTATCTCATTGTAGTTTTGATTTGCATTTCTCTAATAACTAATGAAGCTGAGCATCTTTTCATATATGTTGGCCATTTGTATTTCTTCCTGGGAGAAGTGTCTGTTCATGTCCTCTTCCCATTTTTTTATTGGATTGTTTGTTTGTTTGTTGTTGAGTTTTATGAGTTCTTTGTAAATTTTGGATATTAGGCCCTTATCTGAGCTGTTGTTTAAAAATATCAGTTCCCAATTAGTTGGCTGTCTGTTTATTTTGATATCAGTTTCTCTTGCTGAGCAAAAACTTTTTATTCTGATGTAGTCCCATTCATTTATCTTTGCCTTCACTTCTCTTGCCATTGGAGTCAAGTTCATAAAATGTTCTTTAAAACCCAGATCCATGAGTTTAGTACCTATGTCTTCTTCTATGTACTTTATTGTTTCAGATCTTATATTTAGGTCTTTGATCCATTTTGAATTAATTTTAGTACACGGGGACAGGCTGTAGTCGAGTTTCATTCTTTTGCATGTGGCTTTCCAGTTTTCCCAACACCATTTATTGAAGAGGCTTTCTTTTCTCCATTTTGTGTTGTTGGCCCCTTTATCAAAGATTATTTGACCATATATATGTGGTTTTATTTCTGGGCTTTCTATTCTGTTCCATTGGTCTGAGTGTCTATTTTTCTGCCAATACCATGCAGTTTTGATTATTGTGGCCCTATAATATAGTTTAAAGTCAGGTTTTGTAATGCCCCCAGCTTCATTCTTTTTCCTTAGGATTGCTTTGGCTATTCGGGGTTTTTTATAGTTCCATATAAATCTGATGATTTTTTGTTCCATTTCTTTAAAAAATGTCATAGGAATTTTGATGGGAATTGCATTAAATTTATATATTACTTTGGGTAATATGGCCATTTTAATTATATTTATTCTTCCTATCCAAGAACAAGGAATATTTTTCCATCTCATTGTGTCTTTTTCTATTTCTCTTAACAATGCCTTGTAGTTTTCTTTATATAGGTCCTTTACATTCTTTGTTATGTTTATTCCTAGGTATTTTATTTTTTTTGTTGCAATCGTGAAGGGGATTATTTTTTTGAGTTCGTTTTCTAATATTTCATTGTTGGCATATAGAAAGGCTATGGACTTTTGTATGTTAATTTTGTATCCTGCGACCTTACTGTATTGGTTTATTGTTTCTAGTAATCTTTTTGTGGATTCCTTTGGGTTTTCGATGTATAGGATCATATCATCAGCAAAAAGTGATACCTTTACTTCTTCTTTTCCGATATGGATGCCTTTTATTTCTTTGTCTTGTCTGATTGCTCTGGCCAGAACTTCTAGGACCACGTTAAATAAGAGTGGAGAGAGTGGACACCCCTGTCGTGTTCCTGATTTAAGGTGGAAAGTCCTCAGTTTTACGCCATTTAATATGATGTTGGCTGATGGTTTATCATATATGGCCTTTATCATGTTGAGATATTTTCCTTCTATACCCATTTTGTTGAGAGTCTTAAACATAAAATTGTGTTGTATTTTATCGAAAGCCTTTTCTGCATCTATTGATAAGATCATGTGGTTTTTGTTCTTTGTTTTGTTGATATGGTGTATTACGTTAACCGTTTTACATATGTTGAACCATCCTTGAGATTCTGGGATGAATCCCACTTGATCATGATGTATTATTTTTTTAATATGTTGTTGTATTCGATTTGCCAGTATTTTGTTTAGTATTTTAGCATCTGTATTCATTAGAGATATTGGTCTGTAGTTTTCTTTTTTTGTGCCATCCTTGCCTGGTTTTGGTATGAGGGTTATGTTGGCCTCATAAAATGTGTTTGGAAGTATTGCTTCTTCTTCAATTTTTTGGAAGACTTTCAGTAGAATAGGAACCAAGTCTTCTTTGAATGTTTGATAGAATTCACTAGTATAACCATCTGGGCCTGGACTTTTATTTTTGGGGAGGTTTTTAATAGTTTTTTTTATTTCCTCCCTGCTGATTGGTCTGTTTAGGCTTTCTGCTTCTTCATGACTCAGTTTAGGAAGGTTGTATTGTTCTAGGAATTTATCCATTTCTTCTAGATTGTTGTATTTGGAGGCATATAGTTTTTCATAGTATTCTACAATAATTCTTTGTATATCTATGATGTCTGTGGTGATCTCTCCTCTTTCATTTTGGATTTTATTTATTTGAGTCCTGTGTCTTTTTTCCTTGGTGAGTCTTGCCAAGGGTTTGTCGATTTTGTTGATCTTTTCAAAGAACTAGCTCCTTGTTTTATTGATTTTTTCTATAGTTTTTCTGTTCTCTATTTCGTTTATTTCTGCTCTGATTTTTATTATCTCCTTTCTTTGGCTGGTTTTGGGTTGTCTTTGTTCTTCTTTTTCTAGTTCCTTAAGGTGTGAAGTTAAGTGGTTTACTTCGGCTCTCTCTTGTTTGTTCATATAGGCCTGAAGTGATATGAACTTTCCTCTTATTACTGCTTTTGCTGCATCCCATAGATTCTGATATGTCGTATTTTCATTTTCATTTGTCTGTATATATCTTTTGATCTCTGCGCTTATTTCTTCTTTGACCCATTCATTTTTTAGAAGTATGTTGTTTAGTTTCCACAATTTTGTGGGTTTTTCCCAAGAGGGGGAATTCTTTAACTAACCTGCCTATTACTGACTTTTTTGTTGCTGAATTTCATTGGCTAAATCTTCAATTGAAGGTTGGTATTTTGTATACTTCAAGTCCAAGCAAGCGCTACTAACTTCATCTGTTAATCTGTTTCTTTTGTTGGTTTTGATATTATTTAACACTGAGAATAAGGTCTCACAAAAGTACATAGAGGGAAAAATTGTGAGTAAAGCCATTGCTATATTTTTCAGGGTGCTAAAAGTGTCTGGCAATCGGTTCCAGGCACTCCAAATTTCCTGTTTGTAGTGGCACTCCTCTTGATTCTCCAAGTGGCACCTTTCCAGATTCTCAAGCTTTGACCTCGAGTCGACAAACACCTGAGCCCCGATGCTGTCTTGAAATTCTGCAAGTTGCATCTTATGTAAATTAAGATGGCTGCTGCTATTTCTAATGGTGGGAAACAGCACCCATAGCACAGGCCCTTACCTCTCCCAGACTCCCCCTCATTTATCTCAGTAATGATGGTCAATTAGAAATCCACGACACCCCAGAACAGTAGATTGGATGATGGTTGCTGTGGTTATGTGGTTGCTGGTAATGGCGATCACAGGGCCCCCAGAGATGCGTCCCCTGGGCATTCTGCTGCTTCCTGCTCCCTGCTCCGCTGGCCGGAAGTGAGGTCAAAGATCCCCTAACAGACTAACCGGAAGTCCCAGAACTAGACGCTCTGTGCCAGAGTTCTGTTGTTTTGGCTTACAGAGCTCCGGCAGAGTGTGTCTACACTACAGCAAATGTTTTATCCTCGGCTACTGCACCTGGCCATGCAGGAGCCAAGGATGAAACGTCCTTCTCAGCATGCAGCCCCATACTTCTCTGGTATGCGGCCACATGCAGCCACATGTCATTGAAAATAGCTACACGTGTCAGTGCTGACACACGTGTCATAGGTTCATCATCACAGGATTATAGACATAACGTCATGGTCACTGGCTTGAAGCCCAAGGTCGCTGGTTTGAGCAAGGGGGTCACTGGCTCAGCTGGAGCCCCTCAAACGGTCAAGTCACATATGAGAAAGCAATCAATGAACAACTAACGTGCGGCAATGAAGTATTGATGCTTCTCATCTTCTCCCTTCCTGTCTGTCTGTCTTTATCTATCCCTCTCTCTCTGTCTCCATCTCTCTCTCTCTAAAAAAAAAAAAGTAAAATAAAATGATTCACGTTCTGTTAAAAACCTTTTCTTTTCTTTTTTTAAAAACTATTATTGAGAGGAGAGGAAGCAAAGAGACAGACAACCAAATGCACCCCAACTGGGAACCACCCTACAAGCCCCCTAAGGGTGTTGTTCTGCCCATCTGTGCCATTGCTTGGCAACCAAACTATTTTTAGCCTGAGGTGGAGGTCAGGAAGTCATACTCAGCAACTTGGGCCAACTTGCTCAAACCATCATTGAACCATGGCTGCAAGAGGGGAAGAGATGGGGGAAGAAGCAGATGGTCACTTCTGTGTGCCCTGACTGGGAATCAAACCTGGGACAGCCACACATTGGGTCAACGCTCTACCACTGAGCCAACAGCTAGGGCCAAAACATTTTCAATTTCCGGAGAAAATTACCATACAAAGGTAGAATAAAGAGACAAATGTAAATGTCATTGTCTTACAGGAAAAAAGAAATTAAAACATTCAATACTGTCAATAAAGCAATTTTTTTCAAATTCTAACCAAGGAGATTAAACTTATAATAAGATATATCCTTATAAACAAAATAGAAATATATATATATATACACACACACACACACACACACACACACATACACACACACACACACACACATACACACACATTTGTTTTCCCCTTCATGTCTTTAGCAGACACAGTGGGTTGTGAGCCAAATTTACTTAATGTTAGTTTGTAAGGCTTAATTTCATATTTTTAAATTTTATTGAAAGAAAACTGGGTAAAGTAGAAAGTAAAAATTACAGGGATTTGAGGAGAAGCCCCATTAATACATTCCATTTATACCCTCCTGAGTTCTGAACTGAGATAAACAGAAGTCAGGCAGAGGGGATTGGAAATGTCAAATTTATTACTCATGAGCTGCTGGAGGATGTGACTTAGGTGGGAGGTGACAGTGGCTCCTAATAATGTACTCTGAACAGATTCACCCAGAAGTAGTACTCGATACAAGGATTTGACTAAAAGTCGTTTATTTGGAAATTAATCCGAACAGAAAAGTGGGGGAGTGAGACAGGGAAGGGATGAAGCCAGCCAAGAATACGTTCAAAAGCTGGTTATCAATGAGCTCAGTCCCTCTGGGACCTCTTGGAGAAAGCAGAGAACATACCTCTGAGAGTCCTCCCAACTTATTGTCTCTGAAGCTAGCATGTTTATTCATCAACTCCCACTCCTTCTTTGTTTAAGAGCTGCGTCTAGGGACATCAACTCTAGGGCACTTCCAGCTTCTCTTGTGCATGGGCCAAGCAGCCTCCTGCAGCTGGGAAAATTACTCAGACAGAAAGCACAAGTGTCATAATGAGCAACCTTCTGCCTAGAGAGGTGAAGTCTGGGAGGAGAGCTGGGTCAGCCATAGCATTCACTAGACCCATCGATTTACAGGCAGCACTGCCCAAACTCAGGCTTTCCCTGCAGGGCACTTAGCTCTAAGTTTACCACGTGGCCAAGAGCAGACCGGATCTTAGGCTTTCCTGAGCAAAGACAACACAAGGGACCGAGCCGTGCATGTTCGCTTCCTCGCCCAAAGTACATGGGATGTCATTCCTCTGCAAAGGGGTCAGTGAGGGGGCAAGAGAGGCCAGGAGTGAGTGACCTCTGGTGGAGCTGGGGGAAAGGAGTGCTCTCCCCTCCAAACAACAGTCATCCTGGGTGAGAATTTCAGCAGCTGGGAAGTATCTAGAAAAATTGCCTAGAATATCTTACTCATCATTTTTATCTCTTGTTACCAAAAAGAAATCTGGGCAAGACACTTATTCTGGTTTGACTTTGGTTTCGCTGAATTAGTAGTAGTACATTTCTACATAAATAATAGAAGGAATAATTTGGGCACTGGAGATCCAAAATAAATACATTTAACAGAGAGCCAACTGGCATAAAAATTACTTCCAGACATTTAATATATATCCTCTAAGGGAGAATTCAAAATCACAACCCAGTTATTGGGTAGTAAAATCAGCCTACTTTAAAATATTTTTATAAACCCCCGAACACCAAGTAAATGGACTTTAGAAGGTGAGAAGTGAATAGGCAAGAAATAAATGCTATGAATAGCAAAATAGCCTAGTAAATAACTAGTCAAAAAAGAAGAAAGGTTTTTATAAGATTATAGCATACTTATGGTAGGACCTCAATAACATCTGGATGTGGCAGGCCAACACACACCATCCAACTTATTTTATTAGAAGAGGGAACCCTTTCTGACATGAGCTGTATATGGCCGCCTAGTCTGCATAGATATGCATAGATCAGGTGAATGTGCTTGTGTGTTTATGTGCATATACCACTGACTTCCTGCATGAAGATTAAATAATGGCCTTTGGCAATTTTTGGTTCTGTAGAAAGATGATACCACCAATATAGAACTATAAAGTTCCCATAACTAAAGTGAGTGGGTGCATTGAGAGACAGCAGACTCCCTATGAGAGCCAAAGATAACGTCTTTATTCATTCCTCATTCCCTCTGCAGTGACTGAATTCCTACTTGGCAGATGGAAGATTAGGGAAATGTCAGGACAGAGGTTGCATTCGTTGTGCATAACACATTAACCCAAATGCAAGCTTAAAACAACAAAAAATTGTTTCCTCCAAATTTCTGAGTGTCAGGAATCGGCAGGAAGCCGAGCTGGGGGCACCTGGTGCAGGGTCCCTCCTGAAGTTGCAGTTAAGATACTAGCCCAGACTGCGGCCCTCTGACGTGCTAACCGGTGGAGCATGTGCTTCCAGGATCACTCAGGGGACTGTGGCCCACAGTCCTCAGTTACCGCGCGGACCTCCCAGGACGGCTCTCAGTTCGGCAGCAGGCCTCCCTGGAAGCCTGTGATCTAAGAGAAAGAGCGACCAAGATGGGAGCCACCTGGCTCTCCCTTTTGAGACGTGTATTTGGAGCCTTGTGTCACCATGTAAGAAGTCCTGCTACCCCGAAACCACCAGGCTGGCCAGAGCACTTGGAAAGGTCACATAGATCCAGAGAAAGATGCCAGGGAAGTCCCAGCTGCGGCAGCCCTGGGCCCAGGCAGCAGACGTGACACAGCCCAGAGGGCCTGCGATCCCATCAGACCCTGAGTGAGAACCACCTAGCCAACACAGCCAACTCTTAGCACCGTCAGAGATAAGAAGTGGTGGTTATCGGTTTTGAGCTACTATTTCAGGGTAATTTATTAACAGTAACTGATAACCTAAAACCAATTATGTGAAGAACAAAAGCTCCTTACCTAATCAGGAGGTGGCATAGTGGATAGAGCATCAGCTTGGGAAGTTGAGAACTCAGGTTCAAAACCCAAAGGTCCCCAGCTTGAGTGTGGGATCATAGACATGACCCCATGGTTGCTGGCTTGAAGCCCAAGGTCACTGGCTCGAGCAAGGGGTCACTGGTTCAGCTGGAGCTCCCCATCCCCGCGTCAAGGCACATATGAGAAAGCAATCAATGAATAACTAAGGCGCCACAACTCCGAGTTGATGCTTTTTATCGCTCTCCCTTCCTGTCTGTCTGTCCCTGTGTATAAAAGCTCCTTCAACTTCGGCTAACCAGAAAGGCAGATTAAAAGGTACTGCTTGTCTGCAAAGACTCCAGTGCATCTTAGACAGGGTTTGGTGACACCAAAAGCTGGCAATTTCCTTCTCCTGACTGTCTCACCACTCACAAGACATGTATGCTCTTATGCAGACTCGCTGCTCAGCTCCATAACCTTTGGCTCAATAACAGTTGACTCAGTGGTAGAGCATCAGCCCAGCATGTGAGTTCCCTGATTCTTGGTCAGGGAACACAGGAGAAGCACACATCTGCTTCTCCACCCCACCTCCTCTTGCTTCTCTCCTCTCTCTCTCTCTCTCTCTCTCTCTCTTTCACACACACACACTCTCTCTCTACTGAAGCTATGACTTGACTGGAGTGAGTTGGCCCCAGGCACTGAGGATGGCTCCATGGCCTCTGCCTCAGGTGCTAAGAAGAGTTTAGTTGCTGAGCAACAGAGCAATGCCCCAGATGTGCGGAGCATCACTCCCTAGTGGGCTTGCAGGTGAATCCTGGTCAGGTGCATGTGGAAGTCTGTCTCTCTGCTTCCTTTCCTCTCAATGAATAAAAAATAAAAATAAAATTTGTAGTAGGAAAATGTGGGCATGAAGTATCTTGTTGGGTTCAGTTACGCTGCAGGTCAACTGTTGGGTCTTCATAACAAACAAAAGAGCTTACTGGACACTATCTTACTTCCTAACAAAAGCATTACAGTTAGGCATCCCCATGTTGCCTTAAACTAATTAAATAACAGAAGGATGTTATTGTATGAATTCTCAACAAATGCAGTTCACTTGACCTTGGCCTTAATCTGCATCTCAGAGGGCATAACCTCTGCAGCTGTGGTTCTCAGTTTCATACAACGTATTGGAATCCCCTAGAGAAGCTTTTAGAAAACACTGATGCCCAGGTTGCCCTAGACCAATTATAATTAAAATTACTAGGAGGAGGGTCCAGGCCTTGGAATTTCCAATGCTCAGGTAGGTGAATTTCTGCTTTATACTATGTTTATGCACCAAAAATTGTCCGGTTCTCAGAACTAGCATTGCATTAAATGTATAAGACTGAACAACTATATCTTCAAAAGGCCTTCAAAAGGGTATCTTTACTCATATTTCTTAAAAAGTGAGAGAAAATTATGTACCATAAAATATAGCAAAATATGCTTTAAAATACTATCTCCCCAAAATTCTACATTGTCATATAGCAAATATCTCTTTCCTGCTCTTTCAAAAACACCATCTTTCAAAAATTCAGCCTACTCAGGATATTCCATTTCGCACTTCTTTTTCGAGTCCATAAATCCATTCCTTCCAGTATAGCTTTCTGTAACTTTAATATTCCATCAGTCATCCATATTTTTCATTTTCATGCCAGAATCTATAACTTCTTAATTTTAGTAATAAAGCATTTTTCCTTGGGAAGTCATTCCCTCCTCCTTGAAAGAGCTTCGGGTTTCGCTGGGTCAACCTGTCCTCAGCACTGAGCCTGCGACCTGCCCAATCACCTGCTACCAGTAGTGACCTGGTCAGGACTAGCACGTGGCTCAGGCAGGCCAGCAGAGGCAGTGAACAATTCCAAAATCGTTTATGCTGTTAGACAAGAGACTTTCTCTTTCTTCTAGGAACACAGGACTTAGAAATATATGTATGTGTATAATTACCAAAAGTGCATATAAGAAGTCTGAGAACGACACCAGCTACAAGGAAGTAGAACTCAGGGGTTGAAAGAAAGCGCACCTGGGTGTGACATCATCCCTCAGGCAGGTCAATCCCAAACTACTGAGTTTTTAACAAAAACCAGCTTTATGAAAACCAGTTTCATAAACTATTTTAAAATGTCTTGAATTAGATTTCTGTCACTTGAAACTGAAAGAGTTATGTTTAACACAGAACCCTGGTTGTAATGCCAGTGGCCGAGGCCAGGCAGGTTCACACTGGATTCAGGCAGACGGCAGAGGAACTGCGGAGCCAGAAAGCATTGGGCCATATGAAACAGCAGACAAGCAAACAGGCAGGACAAAAGCCCTTCTCAGGCAAATGAAAAGCAAAGTGGCCCCTCACAGTGATGGACAGGCAATCCGCCAACCACAACCCCCCTGAGCTCAGGCACCCATAGCTTTACATAGGCCATACACCAGCCACGCACCCAGGCACCAATCAGGCAAAGTGCTTGCAGCTGGTAAACTAGCAAGCAAACCTAACACAGCTGCCTCACAATAGGTACATTATATACATACCCAAAATGACCATTATAAAGGTGCCATTCACAATGTCTCCCTGAGCTCTATGCCCAGGTAGTTAACTGGAGGCCCACCTCTAGCCCCTTACCCCATGGTGCCAACAAGACCACACATCGTACGTAGGTGGGGGCTTGTACAGTCCAGGGCCATGTCCATTGAAGAAGGTGACCTTGGTGTGTCTCTGCAACTGGGTGAGAAGCAGTCCATGATAGACAGCCCAGCTGTCTGTACAAATCACCAAGGTAAAAAGCCCAGTACAGGCAATGCCAACACATGCTGCACACTAGAAGGGGACCAGTGGATTGCCAATTTCACATGGGGACCTCTGGTCCCCGCCCATCCTTTTTGGATGGGTCCCTCACCCTTCCCCCTATTCAAACTGGGACAATGGGTCTTGGGGATCCTGCAACCTTATTGCCGGCCATTTTCCTGGCAGATGCCAGGGCCACATGCTTCCCCCAGTTTTCAGCAGCTGGAACCTCTGTTTTGATTCAAACTGCTACCAAAGCTCCAACAAGACTTTATTGGGCTTGCCATCTAATTTCTCCCTATCTACCCCAGCCACAATCAAATCTACCCACATCTGAGTTCAGGTAACCTTTACAGGCCCATTTCTCCCATTAGTCAGGGAAGCAGGACGGGCAGCAGCCCTCAGAGCCTTATGGTCCATCTCTGGTCCAGAGAGCATGATGCATTCCACCCCTACATCCCACAACCATAGCAACCAGGCTGCCAGGGGCTCGGTGGGTTTCTGCCTGAGTTTTATCCCCAACTCTATTAGCTCTGCCTGGGTGTAGGGCTGGACCACACAGTGCTCCACTACCTGTGGCGGGGGCTGTGACTGCCCCTGGGGCACTCTTGGCTACTGGGTTTTTACCTTCTGGCCAACCACCAGCTGGGCTCTGAGTCTGCAGATGGCAGCTTCAGCCCAAGCCTCCCCCTCAGAAGAGGAGTTGGAAATGCCCGCTCCCACTGACTCAGAGCCACTCTGCCAGCACAGATGCTGCTTCGGCGACCATTTTGGCTCCTGTGGCTGCTGGCTCTCAGCCTGAAGCTGTAGCTCAAGCTCTTGAACCCGCAGTTGTTTCTCCAACAGCTGCCAGTGCCAACATTTCACTTCCAGGGCAAGCTGGAGCTTATAAATCTGTAAGTCCTGCTCAAGAGACCTTTCCAGATCCAGGTGCCTTTGGTGTTCAGCCTGCATGGCACACTGCAGCTCTTGAACCCGGCCAGCCTCCTTCTCCAGTTCTCACTCCAGTTCATGCCAGTGTTGCTTAGTCTGCAGCTTATCCTGAAGCTTTTGACCTTGCTCAGCTTCTCACATAGAGCTCCTGATTTCTTCTTGCAGGATTTTAAAAAACACCCAGCCCACAGTCCCCAACAGGAGAGCCACCAGGAACAGCCACTCCTCTATTTCACTCTTCAAGGGTGTTGGCAGCTCCATACCAACCTGCTCCAAATCCTGCTCACTATGCCAGTTGTAATGCTGGTGGCTGAGGCCAGGCAGGTCCACATTGAATTCAGGTAGACAGTATAGAAACTATGAAGATGGAAAGCCATTTCATTTAATAGAATTTCGCAATGGTGGACAAGCACACAGGCAGGGAGAAATGCTCAGGCAAACAAACAGCAAAATGGCTTCTCACAGTACCAGGCTGGCAATCCGCCACCTGCAATCCCCCTAAGGGCAAGCGCCCATAGACTTACATATGCCACACACACGTGGCGCTGCCATGTGCTCACGCACCAATCAGGCAAAGTGCTTGCAGCCGGTAAACCAGCAAGCAAGCCTAACACAGCTGCCCCAAACCAGTACTTGGAAATAGGGTATTATAGATAAGAGTCCATAAAATTTGGAACTACTGAGCTGTGATATGATAGATCAGAGTAAGGTTTCCTTTATCCTTACAAAGCTAAAAACCTAGAAATGTTTGTTACAAGGTGGTTGACCAGTCACTTATTTACACCTGGGGATATATACTGCTCACAAAAATTAAGGGATACTTTTATTTATTTATTTATTTATTTATTTTAACAGAGACAGAGAGAGAGTCAGAAAGAGGGATAGATAGGGACAGACAGACAGGAACGAAGAGAGATGAGAAACATCAATCATCAGTTTTCCGTTGAGACACCTTAGTTGTTCATTGATTGCTTTCTCATATGTGCCTTGACCGTGGGCCTTCAGCAGACTGAGTAACCCCTTGCTCAAGCCAGTGACCTTGGGTCCAAGCTGGTGAGCTTTGCTCAAACCAGATGAGCCTGCGCTCAAGCTGGCGACCTCGGGGTCTCGAACCTGGGTTCTCCGCATCCCAGTCCAATGCTCTATCCACTGCGGCACCGCCTGGTCAGGCAAGGGATATTTTATTGCTTCATATGAACTGCTTTGAGACAGAGGCCAATCTGGAGAGTATTAAGCTGATCTCTGGGTAAATGTGCAGAGTACCCTGGCTCTAAGGCCGAAGGGCCAGAGACTAAATTCTGGAGCACTGACTTGACAAGAGAATTAGGTTTGTCTCTACTAAATTTGACTGGCAGCCAATAGACTCCACATCTACTAAGCTTTTCAGGGAATTGTGTTTCCGAAAATTACCCAGTCTGGAGAACACAGCTATCATTTGCAGCTCTTTTTTTCAGCTAGTAGTACGTCTTAGGAAGAGCTTCACACCAGTGTCTACTGGCTGAACCCTCTCTTTAATGTCTAGAAATAGTATTTCACTTTATAAAGATTTTAAAAGTTATCGACTCCACTGTTGCCGACTACTAATTACTATCCAAGTCTGAGATACTCATAACGAATGCTACACTGAGTATTATTGACTGTATTACGAAAATAGGATTCTCTTTAAAAGTTAAACCTGGTTGTCTGGGAAAAATTACCTTATCCTAGCAAACAACTTCTGGAAACTCAAACAAGCGTTTGTTCAAGAAATGAATTGTGATGGCTCTCTTAATCAACCATGAGTTTTGGGCTTCATTCCCAGATGTAAGAGGCACAGGAATATCCCTTGTGCTTCAACCGAAGATGCCAGCCGTGAAGAGAACATGCCCCATAAATGGTGAATCTAAGACCTAACCTTTTGTGATGGTCACACAGCCCACCAGCACAGTGCTCCACGCTCCAGTTAGCTCTTTCTTCCTGCTTGGCTTGGTCAAAGCTCCACGGCCTCCCAACATGCCCGCGGCGTGTTTGCTTTTAATTTGTTTGTGGCTTATAAAGCCACAGATGTGGGTGGTGGCAGGAACTCGGCCCTGTGCTTTCTCTGCGATAAGTACCACCATCAACTGCACACAGATGGCTCCCATTAAGTAAATGGAAGGCACGTGTCTAATTTGGAGGGCAAAATTGGCAAAACTGAAACAGCTGTAGCTGTTGACCCTCTGTTTTAGAGGGGTGCTACCTGAGGTGAATAGTTCAGTCTCTTTTTCTAACCTCTTTATATGACCTCTTCATCACATAGTGTTCATTTCCTTCTACTTCTGTTTACATATGGTAGGATTTCCCCCAGACTTTTCCCGGTTCAGAATTTCTTTCTCATTATGAGAGAAGAAAATAAAATTAAATTAAAAAGAGAGAGAGAGAGAGAGGGAAGAAACCTAGTAAAGCCATTTTCCCCAAAGTCTATAAACACCAATGACAACCCCTCCAGTGCTGGCAGAAATCAGGTAACCAATTATGGGTATATTTTACAGGGGAATGAAATATCTAATTGGGACAGTGACTGAATGTAAGACTCTTTTTTCCCCTCAAGTGTCTATGAGTCATGAGTTAATTCAGTGAATATATTTTATTTTGAGCATTTCAGCATGCCAATTATTGGTAGAATCTGGACACATACAAAGCAAAGACCATTTCTATTTCCAAAGATTTCACATTCTAGAGAGGAAAGTCAAGAAAACTGTCTCTCACAAGAAACCATGAAAAACTTGAGGGCAAAAAAACAGTGCTATTTGGTGTCACGTTGTCAGTATTCAACAAATGTATGTTATTGGAATAAAATAATTACAATATGTAAGAGGAAGGCAAATAGTGACAGTAGAAACATGGATCCGATAGTTAAAAGAATGGTCATAACTTGGGTGGAGAATTATAAATCATTAACATAGAGATGTTAGAGGAAATATAAAAATGGCTGAGACTGATCAGGAAGAATATAGGAAATGTGGATGGCTTTGGAGAAACTGACCTCTAAGGAAGAGATAAAGGACAAGGCATCATCAAAGATGTGGGATGAGTACTGGAAGGCCAGTGGCCAAGGCCAGGCAGGTCTACATTGGATTCAGGCAGGCGGTAGAGGAACTGTGGAGCTGGAAAGCATTGGACCATTCCCATTTATTAGAGTCTCACAACAGTGGACAAGCAAACAGGCAAGAGAGACCTTCTTCTCACAGCAGCAAGTGAACAAACAGCAAAACGGCCCTTCACAGTGGTGGGCGGGCAATCTGCCATTCGCCCTCTGCAATCTACCATCCGCAATCTCTCCTGAGGCAAGCACATGCACAGGTGCCTCTTCCACATGCTCACGCACTAATCAAGCAAAGTGCTTGCAGCTGTAAAACAGTGAGCAAGCCTAACACGGCTGTTTTCTCAACAAGTACTGAGACAAATAATGTCCCAGAAATCCAGAGTGTGTCTTAGTTCAGTCAGGCTGCTATAACAAAAATGCCCTAAACAAAGTGTCTTACCTTAGAAATTAATTGTTGACAATTCTACAAGCTGGAAGTCGAGATTGAGGATCTGGTGAGGACCCACTTCCTGCTACTTAGTTGGCCATCTTTTCATTGTCCGAAGATGGCAGGAGCGGGGAGGGGGCTCTCTGGGCTTATTGTATGTATAAGGGCACTAATCCCATTTCTGAGCACTCTACCCTCATTATCTAATCACCTTCCAAAGGCCTAATCCTCTAAAATTATCACTTAGGGGGTTAGGCTATTAATATATGAATTACTGGGGGGGAATATTCAGACCACAGCAGAGTTTCAAGAAGGGTGTTACTGAAGATAAGAAAAGCTACCGAGTACAAATGTAATGTACAGACTAAATGTGTGCATTTAGTAAAAAGTATTAGAAAATGAAGCACAAAAAAACCCAGCCAAAATTGTAGAGAAAAAATAACCTAGGAAAAGGAAACAAGTCAACCCAGTGGGTTAAGACCTTACCTGGCCCCTCTTTTAGATAGGAGCTTCTTTACCTCCCTCCACAGAACTCAGCCCAGAGGTGATCAGATATGTTTTAAGTTGGATAAGAGATACTGTAGCATTAAAACAAAATATTGTTTTTTCCAGTTTTCAGGAGAAAAATTAATTTACAGGATGATGTATATTCTCTGGCATCTTTGTCTCTCACATATTTGTGTTACACTTTATGTTTTTAAAAATTTGCTGATTTGAGAGAGAGAAAGAGTGACATCAATTTGTTGTTTCACCCATTTATGCATTCATTGGTTGATTCCTGTATGTGCCCTGACCGGGGATCAAGCCTGCAACCTTGGTGTACTGGGATGATGCTCTAACCAACTGGGCTCCCTGGCCAGGGCTTTGTGTTACATTTTGGTGCCAGTCCATTTTTCACTTCTACTAACAAATGTTAGAAGCTAAAGAAAGAAATTAAATCTCATAAGTATTAAAGAGGGAAACCTAGAAAGAAGCTAACTTTGTTGCTTTCGTGACTTCTTATTTCATGGCTATTTATATTTAACATGTAATTTTATGTTATAAACTTAAAGAATGTTCTTAGTTCATATAATAAAATTAACTATGTTCATTTTTTCATGATGTTCTGAAAAGTACCATAAAAAAATGGTATTTTTTTTTTAACCAGAAAAATCTGGGCACGCGATCTTCTGAACAAATTTGCTAACCATTGACCTAACATTAACTTGCATCAAGTGAGTAAACAAACCCCCAAACTGTAGTTTATATATATCCCTGCAGTAAAAATCAGAGGAACAATGGTACAACAAGGTCCTGAAACTGAAGAAATGATGACAAAGTCCAGGCCAAATTTACTATTTACCACTCACAATTCTTGCCAGAAATATTTGAGTGAGTGTAGTATGGAATCTGCCTTGTAGTGAAAAAAAAACAAAAAAACAAAAACAGCTCTCTCCTCTGTGCCTAGAGGTAGATGATTCCTGCCAAGGACATCGAGTATTCCAGCCTGGGAAGCGAGACTCTTGGGAGGGATTGGAGAAACCAGATAACTGAAGAAAAGTGGATATTTTAATAAGTAGTACTGTTTAATTTCCACTATTAATATTGTCAATATAGCACAATAGAAATACTTTAGTTTCTTCTAGATTCTTTTTCTGAGGGATCTGAATCCTGTGTTTTGAATGTTAAACTACTAATTAAATGAGGCTGCATGAGTCTTTGTGGTGAAAGGAGTCTTATCTAGAGTTTCAGGTCCAACTGAGGCAGGTCTCTGGGGTTAGCTGTAGTAACTTCCTGAGCACAGGACTTTCCTCCCTTTGACACACTGATAACTTTATTCTCTCTGCATATTAGCCACCACTCTGAGTACCATATTTCCTCACGTATAAGATGTTCCCATGTATAAGATGATGCACCTTAAATTTGGGGTCTGAAATTTGGAAAAAAAAATGTATTACATAAAGTTATTGAACTCAAGTTTTATTCATCATAAATTTCATACAACTCCTCATCCGTGCGAAAAAGGGGTAAATGCAAGTAAAAAAAAAAAAACCCTACAACCACTGTATAAGACACACCCAGTTTTTAGAGCCCTAAATTTTTTTGAAAAAAGGTACGTTTTATACAGGGGAAATACGGTAACTACATACAGGGAAATGACTCCACCCTCCTACCTACAGCTCAGTACAACTGGCCTCCAGTCTTGGCCAAACTTCTAAGGACAGGGAACCAAAGGCCTTTTATCGCATGGTGAAAAGTTCCTCCCACACCCATGGTATGCTATCATTTTCCATCCAATCATCAAATGAGCTGAAAGAATTCTTATTTCCTCCACCCTGAGAGATATGACTAGAAGAATAGACATCTTACTGATATACAATTCTGAACAGCCTTTCCCACATATGTGAGAAAGTATTTCTCACAGGGCTTTTCTGGACTGTTGCCTTATCCTGACACAAGTGTCAAATGGCAGGTGAATTCTGCATCCCTGTCATGGCTTTGAGCACGGGCATTTGTAAGTCAGAATATTTTTGTCATCACCACATGCTGGAGCTCAAAAGAAAGCTACCCGTGCATTAGAGGAAAGGCAGCTGCCTTTTTCTCTGGGGAAAAATACAAGTAAGAAACCTTTTAGCAACAAGCTTGGCATTTCTTTTGGAGAGTAAGAGGGAGAGTTGGAGAGCTAAGGGCATTCGGGCCAGAGGAATAGACCCCCCTACAGCCAGATCCATGAATCTAAGAAGCTTGAGATGGCAAGGTAGAAGGGCATGATACCAGATTAGGGCCTCACCCCATTCCTCATTTTGCCCAAACCCCTGCTTGATGCAGCACTCAGAGCTGCATCCATGATTCTTCCTGACAAGGCACAGAAGAGGAATTAATTTCCAATGCACTTTATGTTGTGTAGACATAGCATGAACTGACTGGAACCTACGGAGCCAAATGGAGATACAGATAATAGATACAGATACAGCTATAGAGACCAAGAGCCATCCTACCCGCGTGGTTACTTGTCAGATGAAACATCTTACACTTCACTGGAAGACAGTAAGGTGCCTCTTCCACTTTATCAAATAAAAATGAATAGTTAAAACAATCGCTGGGTTGAAGTAACACTTTATACACTGAAAAGAGTATGCAATATTAAATCCAGAAATTACATGAGTATTAAATTTTTCATTCCCCTCATACTGGGTGAGAAGGTTAAGACTCAAAGTGAGTTCATCAAGCTCAGCTGGCTGGTTAGTGAGAACAGTTACTTTGATGTGGTTATTTAGCAAGAGATCATTAGTCATTTTTCCAGGCATGGTGCTGGGTTCCTGTGGGTACTAAAGAGAAATAAATTTCACTCTCAGGTACTTGAGAGCAGAGGCTGTAGTTTCCCACAGGGAGGCCAAGGCTGAAGAATCATACGTGTGTGACGGTGGGTAAATCCAGGAAGGTATGAGCTCATTCAAGTTAGAATGCCCGCATCCTTGATTTGCAACCTTTACAGGTTGTCTTAGTCCCTTTGGGTGCTGGCTGCTACAACAGAATACCACAGACTGGGTGGCCTATAAATAGCAGAAACTCATTTCCCAGTTATGGAGGCTGAAGTTCAAGATCAAAGTGCTAGCAGATCTGGATCCACTTCCTGGTTCTTAGACAGCCATCTTTGTTGCTGTGCCCTCACATGACACAAGGGGGTAAGGGCTCTCTTTGTCTTATATAGGCACTTATCCCATTCATAAAGATTCTGTCTTCATGACCTACTCACTGTCTCAAAGGCCCTGCATCCAGATAACATCACACTGCGGATTAGGTTTCAATATACAAATTTGGGAGGGACATAAACATTCAGTATGTAGCACATTATTTCCTCTTCTGAAATGCCTTGTTCTTTCTGGTGGTCTACATGACTACCCACCATATGGTTTTGTTATTAATTCCCCATAAAAAGGGGACCTGTTGTGGGAGGAGTGTGGATTTTTCCCAGGCTGCCACCACCGGAAGCAACTGCTTTGCCCAGGAATGTGCGTTTCTCCTATTAAAGCTCTTATGAATTTCGATAAGGCTACATGTCAATTCTTCAGAACTGATCCCAAATTTAGACTTTTGGGGTTTTCCCCAAACACTTCTAGATGCCAATAGCAACCCTCCATTTGTGACAACCTAAAATATCTCCAGATACTGCCAAATGTCTCCCAGGGGACAAAATCACCCCTGGTTAGAAACCACTGTTCTAGCCCAATATGTTGGGAGATCTTACAAGGAGACCTTTGATTTCAGGATATAAAAAGGTTGAGTTGAGAAGTACACGCTGGCAGGATAGTTGTCAATCCCATAGGCCTTTATATTTATATTTTCAATATATGGAACACACAATGTTAGGGATGCAGATATCCATTTTGAAGTGATAGATTACGTGAATGAATTCTCTGTATTTTCCTCCACTTTTCAGACAGGTTCTTTTTCTATGAGTCAATCATTTTTCCTGGCAAACTAACTTGGGATGGCATTAAAACAGAGCTGGGCACTGTGGCTTCGCTTGTTAGGACATGACGTGATCACATACTAACACAACCAGCTGCAGGTGGCTTCAGTTACAGAGCACAGGCCAGGGGGCAGGGGGGAATACAGCCATGGCACTACTCATTGAAAGGGGCAGGGGCTTCGAACACAGCTAAACTGACTTCCGCTAAAGTTCTTAAATGGATCTATTTCCAGAGAAAGAAACATTTCCATTGACTTATATGTCACACATCTAACCAGCCCCTTACTTTTATTCCATCAATGAGAGTTAGCTACAAGGAGCCCCAAGTGCTGGCACTCAGCCTGCCACTTGCATAAGCAGTCAAAGGTTGTCTATAATTCTCAAATATGGCAACGATCTAAAAATAGGGAAGTGATCTAGGAACTAAACAAAGCAACTGAGTTAGCGGTGTATAACCTTTGAACAAGTCAGTGCATGAATTTTTGCTGACAACTATTTGAAAAGAAAGCTTTCAGCCCAAAGCAAAAGTTAATTTACCAACATAATCAACAGGTTAACTCATTAATGGAGCAGATGACCCAAGGTTCTAATCCAGTGGTTCTCAAAGTGTGCGCCAGGGTGCACTGGTGTGCCCTGGAAGACTTCCAGGTGCGCCCGATGGTATTCCAGAGAAACGTGCCTGTTGGAAACCAAAAAACCAACAGGGTTTTTGGAGTTTAGATTTTGGGGGACAGAGGTGTGGGGAATTGGCTGTAAGCTGACAGTCTACCCAACCCCCCACCTCACTTGCCTGATTAGGTTGCAAAAGACTGTTAAGCTGTGGTGCTGGATTGTTTATACTACCCCCCATGTTCCCCGGAAAGACTGGAGGCAAGTTTCTTCTGTCCTGTGTTTGGTGTAAAGTTAAGATGATATGTATGGTGGGGTTTTCTGCACTCAACACACTTAAGAGTAAAAGGAGAGGAATTCTTCAATGTATTGACAAGGAAATGAGTTTGCCTTTCAAATATATGCCCAAACACTGAAAAAATCACCAGGACACATCAGGCTCATGCTTCTCATAAACACAAGAATGAAAAAATTTAACACATTTATGCCAGGAACTGCCAAATTTACTAAATCTTACTAAGACTGTATCTATATATATAAAAAGATAACTTTTTGTTGTTTTTTATATTTTAACCCCTCTTTTTTATGAATTCTAAAAAGCACAACTCAAAAAAATGTAACATAAACATGTTTTTTAATGTCAGAATAAATTCAATTTTGTCATATTTATTTCAGTTAATTATCATAAAAGCACATTTGGACTTTATGATTTTTCTTTAATATTTGACTTAATTATTATAACATATTTCTCAGAAATTTGTATATGGTGTGCCTACAATTATTTGTAGGATTTTAAATGCACCCCAACTTCAAAAAGTTTGAGAACCACTGCTCTAATTTATAGTAAAATTGCAAAGAATTGAACAACATGTCTCTCCGACTATCAATAAAGTCAGCTGTGTCTCCTTTGTGGGACAAAGATGTTTTTAATTAGAATTTCTTTAACGTACATTTATTTATTTATTACTATTATTGAGGGGTTTTTTTTGTATTTTTCTTAAGTGAGAAGCAGGGAGGCAAAGAGACAGACTCCTGCATGCACCTGACCAGACATACCCAGCAAGCCCACTAGGGGGTGATGCTCTGCCCATCTGGGGCATTGCTTCATTGCATCTGGAGCCATTCTAGTGACATTTATTTATTTTTTTAATAATTTTTTTTTCTGGGCCCATCACGGTTTATAGTTTCCAAAACCGTGGGTGCCTGCTAGAGGCGGCCAGTGCAGCTGAGGATCGCAGCACCTGGGTGGAGGGCAAAGAGCATGTATAATGTTGCATATGCAATGATTGTCTATGGAAGCAGTATTTGGGAATGGAAACATGACTTAAAAGTCATACATAAATGAGTTATTTTCGCAGGGTTCTATTTTAGATGGTTCTATAGATATAGTTCCTGTAATTAATCATCACTACACAATTAGATAAAAAATTCCCATTTCTCCTTCAAAATTATTAATAATTCCCATTGTCCTTGTAGATTAATTCAAGGTAATGTCTCTGTTACATCACAGATGAAGGCACTGTCGCAACAACTTGATCTCTCCTCAAATATTTCAAGGTTTGTTTATATTGGAGAGAGATTTAGTCCCTCTCTGTTTCTCCAGAACTAGGGCCTATGGGTGGAAGTTTTAGAAAATTGGGTTTCAGAACAAAATATGAAAAGCCTTTGTTGTTTAAATGAGAATCACTTTACCATAAACTGAGCTCAACTGTGTGTGATCAGCTGTTCCAGCAAAAGCTTTCTCTGACTCCCGCTCGTAGCCACCACCCAGGCTCAGTGCTTCGTGGACAGACGTGACCTTTACGGCCTCCCCTCCCGTCTCGCAGAGCAGGCGGCTCTCCTGGGCTTTGGCACACAATGCACACAAATACCCCAAGTTCTGAGTAAAACTGGGTCGACTGGGTGACCAAAGATTCTTGGTAGACAGAGTGGCCATCCAGTGGTGCCACAGATACTGACAATTAGCCCTAGAAAGCACACCTGGGGAAAGAAACTGCAGTTTTATGCAGTTAAAAGTATAATTCGTTTGGTAGAATTTGAATCCTAACTGACCAATCAAAATGTTAAGAAGTGACTGTTTAACTTTTAGGTGTGATCATGGAATTAAGACTACATTAAAAAATAAGAAAGAACCTGACCAGTGGCAGTGCAGTGGATAGAGCATCAACCTGGGATGCTGAGGTGACAAGTTCAAAACCCCGAGGTTGCTGGCTCAAGTGCTGACTCACCAGCTTGAGGATGGAGTCATTGGCTTGAATGCGGGGTCACCAGCTTGAGCATAGCATCACAGACATGACTCCATGTTTGCTGGCTTAAGCCCAAAGTTCACTGGCTTGAACCCAAGGTTACTGGCTTGAGCGAGGAATCACTGGCTTGTCTAGAGCCCCCTGGTCAAGACATATGAGAAGCAGTCAATGAATAACTAAAGTGATGCAACAATGAGTCGATGCTTCTCATCTCTGTCCCTTCGTTTCTGTCTCTCTCTCTTTCTCTCTCTCTCTCACACACACACACAAATAATAATAATAATAATAATAATAAAAATAAATAAGAAAGAGACTCTTTTAGAAAGACAGGCCAGGCTAAAATAGTTTTGTTTCTGTCTCTCTGTCTCTCTCATACACACACAAATAATAATAATAATAATAATAAAAAATAAGAAAGAGACTATCTTTTAGAAAGACAGGCCAGGTTGAAATAGTTATTAATAAAACAATATACTATCATCTGACCATAGAAGGAGGGTGAATATGTATGTAGGTAAGACAAGCTTGCCCAGTAGCTTATGATTGTTGAACTTGGGTGATGGAGGTTCAGGATACATGGAAGTTCTAAACTATATTCTCTACCTTTTATCTGTGTTTCAAAGTTTTTCTGCTATGAGTTTAATTTTTTTTTTTGTATTTTTTTGTATTTTTCTGAAGCTGGAAACGGGGAGAGACAGTCAGACAGACTCCCGCATGCGCCCGACCGGGATCCACCTGGCACACCCACCAGGGGCGATGCTCTGCCCACCAGGGGGCGATGCTCTGCCCCTCCGGGGCGTCACTCTGCCGCAACCAGAGCCACTCTAGCGCCTGGGGCAGAGGCCAAGGAGCCATCCCCAGCGCCCGGGCCATCTTTGCTCCAATGGAGCCTTGGCTGCAGGAGGGGAAGAGAGAGACAGAGAGGAAGGAGGTGGGGGTGGAGAAGCAAATGGGCGCTTCTCCTATGTGCCCTGGCCGGGAATCGAACCCAGGTCCCCCGCACACCAGGCCAACGCTCTACCGCTGAGCCAACCGGCCAGGGCTCTGCTATGAGTTTTAAAGAGTATTCTTAGTGAGTATGCAAACTACTAGAAAAGTTTAAGATAAATTCTTTTAAAATGCTTTAATAAATAGCATTTTACTGGATGAAGAAAGAACAGTCTCCACAGCACTTGTTGAATTCAGCAAACTGAAGATTGCTTTGGGAGGATCTTCTGCTGTGAATGACAGGTAACTGAAATCTTAGACTCAGGAAATTAAAATTAGATCACACACAAAGAAGGAAAATCAGATGAGTGATCTAAATAGTATACATTCTTCCTGGTGATGATACTATTAGATTTACCAGATAATCAAGATTGAACAACAAAAAAAGTTTTGAGTCGTCTGGTTCCGCCAGAGGACAGAGATGTGGTTCCTTCTCAGAAACCTCCAGGTCTCCCAGTTTGGTTTTTGTGTGAGATAATATGAAAGGTATCAGAGTTATTCTTCCTATTCTACTGATGACAACTGGTCCAAAACATGGACATAAGGTTTATTATAAAAGGAGTCAAAAATACTCAGTTTAATTTTTTTAAAAATAATTTTAGAGATAGAGAGAGAGGAAGGGAGAGAAAGAGCCAAGCACTCATTTGTTGTTTCACTTAGCATTCATCAGTCACCTCCCATGTGTGCCCAGACCCAGGACGGAACCTCAACCTTGGTGTTGCAGGACAGTGCTCTAACTGGCTGAGCTAACCGGCCAGGGCCATAACTGCGTATTCAATCAATAATCAATGACGTAGCGGTGTGGCGAGATTCAGGAAATGGCGCCTAGCCCTCAGGGTGAGCTCACTCAGACTGTAAGAGAAACAGGGAGAACCCAGTGAGCTGGTCAGTCCATTCCAACCTAGAATTCAGATGTCTGCCACAATCCAAATTCTAAGCACTAAGTTCAATAAAGAGTGTGCTCAGGCTTTCGCGCCCCACTTCAACTGCCACGAGGAACCGAATCAGGAGACAGACACTGACCACTTGAGCAAGTGCCCGGGACTGTCAGGTAGAATCACAGACTGACAATGAACCCTTGAGTGCCCGCCGGCTGCCCACTCAGAACTTCACCAACGTTACCAAAAATAAATCTTTCAGCATTTCTACTATATCGCATTTTAAAAATAAGGAAACCAAGGCACAGAGAGGTACAGAAAGTCTGAAGTCATCCAATGAGTAAGTCGCTAAGATTGGATTTAAAGCAGAACTTTATGACCACGGAATCCACAGCTCTGCCACACGTGCCCACTTTATTAAATACAAGACTAATACAATATATCAGAAACTACGCTCTCTCTGGCACTGAGCAAGTGAACACATACCCTTTTGTTGATTCATTGGGCAAGGCATCCAGCTCTGCCCTCTGCCCCTCACTGGAATAAGCCTCTGGGGCTGTGAAATTCCTGTCCTTTAGAAGTTTGACAGGGTTCCAATGTGAGAGATGGCAAAGAGCCACTCCTACATTTGAAAGAAGTCTGCACACGCACACATCGGCCCTTGCAGAGACTGATTTTGGTGGGTTGGAAAGAGACTAATCTAAGGGAAAAGATTCCCTGAAAAATATGCCTGTGATAATAAAAAATAATTTTTGACGGAATTCAGAAGAGACCACAATCTAAGGCAAAGGTGATTGTTAAATTGCCAGAGAAACTGTCTAATTCCTATCCGGGGAGAAGTCAATCCAGACCTGCAGGTACTTGGGAAGGCTGCCTACACATGACTTGATAAAGAGGTGGGAAAGGAGGAATTCCTTTCGGGCTGGGTCTTCCTTAGGAATAAGGGAAGGCTAATCTTTGTCCTGAATGTACAAGCCCATTAGTTCACATGATCACCAAGATTTATTGTCTGAGTTTTAAGTGAGTCCAATTGCAATGTCCTTGTTAACCCTGACAGACAGGGAAACTGAACACAATGCACCCTTTTGAGAAGTATAAATATTTACCTCCCTAATACCACTGGAACAAGAATCTTGTAGCTAATAATATGCTCCATACAATTTATGATACTTGGCCATTGTACTTGGCTCAATATTGCCATTAATAAAATGGCATCTTCTCCGCGGCATAACTTTCATACTAGCTGACCAAGAACATTTGAAGGTAAAATAAAGCATTTTGCTTCCTGGTTTTTAAAGCTCACATGGTTAGGCTACATTAAATCCAATTCAAGAACTCTCTGCTTTTGGGTATCATATTATGTATTTCAAGAAGATGTCACCTTTTAAGTTTAGTGTTTTGTTGTATTTTGTGCTGGAATCTCTTATGCGTGGTAGTGACCAATTGCTTTTTTATGATGCTAAGTCAAAAGACATTCTTAGGTGTAGCAAATTCCCTCATTTAATTAAACAGTGAAAAGCACAAATAATGGCCTAGGCTCATGCTCTTCCTCATGGACATCTCATAGTGCTACAAGGTGAGGGGCACAAGTGAATAATACCTCATTGCATTAAGAAAACAAAGTTTATGTATTTTTTCTGAAATTAAAGCAGAATCACTTTTTTAAAAAAAAATAAAGGCACTCTCACTGAGTTATGTTTTAATTAAAAAATTAACATTGATTTTAAGTGATGAAATTCCAGCTGAGGTTGGCTTAAACAAACAAGGGATTTATTAGTTAACTGAAGAGTCTTAAGAGAGTAACATCTTCAGGTATGGCTTGACCAAGGTGCTAAAACAATGTTATCTGGACTCTAACTCTCTCCATCTGCTGGCTTTTCTTTTCTTTATGTTGATGTCATTTTCATGAAGGCTCTTCCCATGAAGTAGCAAAACAGCTTACCTTATACCTTAACAACACCAATAAAAAGAAATAATTTGGGGTTGAGTTTCACTGTATCAATAGGGTCAATTTTCTGTTCCTACCTCCAGGGGGATCAAATAGGCCGATTTGTTAAATCAAACACTCACTGGAAGGGGATAAAGTAGGCAGATGGTGGGTTTTCAGTTCGACTTCACTATACAGGCAGGGAGCAAAATAACTTCTGAGAGGAAAACTGAGATGCTATTTCCAGTAAAAAACAAACAAAAACAAAGAGCCAAGCAGATAAAACCAAGAGTAGACAACTCTGCACAGCAAGGTGGGGTTTTAGCAAAAGCATTCGTCAACTGCACTTAAAAGACAAACCTTTCTTATGTTTTACTCTCTTACATGACAACACCTGCAATGACATTATGGTAGTGTTTGTGGATTATAACTTCATAAATTCTAACAACTTGTTTTCTTACTTTATTGGTAGGCACCTTTTTAATAAGGAAGAGAGCAAGGGAAAATGCAGAAAGAGTAAGTAAAATATCCCTACCCATATAGACTCTAATGCTATTACAGTCAACTTCGCTCAAATTTACCATCAGATTTTCTTTAAGGGCCATCTATCAGGTGTGTGGAAGCAGAGAAACGTTGAGAGCTGCTCCCAGATTTCAGGTAGCCCAGCTCTGCAGCAGAAACCTCTAGCCCTCTGAAGATTGTTCTGACTGCTTACTTAGCTCATGTGGTTTAGGTTGATTTTGGGATTTTTCCTTAGAGTTTCAACCTGCATTTGTATATAATGCAGTAATTGCCAAGATCATTATATCAACAATATAATTTGCAGAAAGATCCACGCTTTAAAATGAGGGTAGAACTGAATGCTTTTCATGTGTGCAAAGTTGCCTTTGATGTTCTAAGAATACTATCTTGTTTAATATTATCATAGAATAAGGTATTCAATGTAAGATAATTTTCCAAATAATTATTTTAATTATGTACTGCTTTGAGGTAGTTTTCTAAAGTGCATTGTTTTATTTAGTACCCAGAATACATATCTGGGTCATAAATAAAAACATCAATTAAATTAATATGTCAAAAATCAATGGCAGTCTCAGGACTTACAACTTACTGGGGTTTGTATGGATCGCCAGCCAATATTACATAACTTCAAACTCACATGCAACTGCCGTGTGTCTGCTATGTCCTCTACTGCCAGGCGGTCAACTGTGGCTTCTTGGATGCTCTAAATATATCTTTCTCATTGCAGTTTCCAACTATTTAGAAAGGGTGACATAACTGAGCTTGTTAGAATGTATTCAAGACTAGAGAGTCTGTGAGCATTTAAGGAGCTCTGCAGTGAGTCAGGTGAAACTGTTTCAGTGCATGGATTGTATATTATGTTCATCAACCACTCCACTCAAAAATCTAAGACAGCAGAGTCATGCCCGCATTCTTAAAGCCTACCAGATTGGCTGATATATGATCAGCACTCAATAAATATGTGCTGAGTGACTAAATGAATAGACAGTTTGGCATTTATTTTGACTGCTCTGAAATTTTTAAATTTATTTTCATGTTGTTGGCTTTGCAGGTTTAGATATGTGAATTCTGTATAAACTGTTACTGATAGTTCCTGTGAAGTGAGAAAATATGTGCACTACCCCTTAGCTTAGTGCTGGAGATGTAGCATAATAGGTGTAAGGTCGGTGGATAATGGGGGAAGGTCAGGTGGGGAACCCAGGCCCGCGAACTTTGGCTAGGACCGCCCACAGCCAAGCATGCCAAAAGAGGCTTCACAGGAACCCTTTGGAAAAAAGCGACCATCTGCCAGCCAGTGAGATTTCACCACGTCATATTAGGTCGACTTCCCTAGAGGGACCCTTTAAATACCTCCCACGTGGTTTAAATCTGGCGACTTCCTTGGCCTCCATCTTTCCTTGGGGCCAGGGAACCTTGCCAGGCGGTGATGCTCTGTACTCAATAAAGCCTTTTGTTATTCCACACTTTGTGGCTCCGGCCCCTTTCCTTCCTTCTTGGTGGGGAAAAATACCTTACAATAGGTGCTCAATAATATGAGTTGAATCAGCATTTTCCTCACCTGTAATGCCTTTTTTATTTGCTTATTTTTTTCAATGGACTTTCTTTGGCTACAGAATTTTCAGATGTTACACGGTATAATGTGAAAACCATTTAATCAAGACTGAGAATACCAAGTTGAAGACTTGGCTTTGTCACACATTATTTAACTCTGGCAGTGGGCAATTAACATAATTTCTTGAAACCTTAGTTTCCTTGTAGGTAAATGGAAATAATTATTATTCAACTTAAAAGCAATGTATTGAATGATATTCAGTGTTAAGGTCCAAAGACTTAAAAAAGTGACCTATCATTTTTCTATATCACATAGGTTCTTGTGAAATTTAAATTAGATAATATGAGGATCTTTTTTAAACTATAAAATAATATCCAAAAATCAAATGCTACTGGTATTATTTTTCCATGAAATTTAAGGGTTTTTATTATTATAACACACTTTGTGCAATATTTTTATCCACTCCTATATAGCTTAAGGTCTTTTTTTATTGCTCAAAAATCATCCAAATTCTTTGGCTTCTTTTTCCTTACTTTGTATCCTTCAGAGACAAAGACAAATGAGTAATGCTTTGCTTTATTCAAAGCTTACTTTTATATGAGTTTGATTTTTTCCAAAGTTCAAGACCTCGTTTACTTTTGGATTGTTTTGTGGAATTGAGTTACATATTTATAAATGTTTTGGGAGTGATAGGGATGAATGTCTGCTTGGAGAATCTTGGAGAAAGGTTTACAACATTTTTATAACTGGATTTGATTGATCCAGAGAATCTACTTCCTGTATTAATTTAATTAATAAGGATCCAAGGAATGAAATATGGATGGGGGCCCTGGCCGGTTGGCTCAGCGGTAGAGCGTTGGCCTAGCGTGCGGAGGACCCGGGTTCGATTCCCGGCCAGGGCACACAGGAGAAGCGCCCATTTGCTTCTCCACCCCTCCGCCGCGCTTTCTTCTCTGTCTCTCTCTTCCCCTCCCGCAGCCAAGGCTCCATTGGAGCAAAGATGGCCCGGGCGCTGGGGATGGCTCTGTGGCCTCTACCTCAGGCGCTGGAGTGGCTCTGGTCGCGACATGGCGACACCCAGGATGGGCAGAGCATCGCCCCCTGGTGGGCAGAGCGTCGCCCCTGGTGGGCGTGCCGGGTGGATCCCGGTCGGGCGCATGCGGGAGTCTGTCTGACTGTCTCTCCCCGTTTCCAGCTTCAGAAAAATGAAAAAAAAAAAAAAAAAAGAAATATGGATGGGGAGGATATATAGTCTCTTAGAGACCAGCTCCTTTCTTTATTTGGTAGGGATTCAGAGTATTGCCAAGTTTAGCAAATAAAATAGAGGTCCAGTTAAATTGGATTTTTAGTTAAACAGTGAATAAATTTTTAGTGTAAATGTTGCCAAGTGTTGTATCCTATATTTTATCTGGCAACCATAGGTGAGACAAAACCTTGAAGATTCTCAGAAGACCTGTCTACTAGAAAGGGTCCATAAGGAGTCTTAACAAAACTAGCCTTCAGATGATCTTCACCTTATTACAAAGTTAGATACTTTCGCCATCTAAGAAAGGGTTCTATGGGTTGACCAGGGTCATCTGGGAGACTCAGCAATTACATGACTGCTGGGGCTAGAGATATCTAATCACTCAGCTAGGCTAGAGACCCAAGAGACCTCTCATAACTGGCCGTTGACTGGGAGCTCAAATGACAACTATTGATGAAAGTATCTATGCTTGGCCAACCCACTGGACTTGGGCTTCTCTGACATGGTGGCTGTGTTGCTAGAAAGCATCGCAAGAAAGAGCATTCCAAGAGCTAAGTCCTTTGCTTTTGCCTCCCAACTAAGCAAACTCAGTGAATTTGTTGATAACACCAACACTTAGGTCTTAAAGATGATTATGTTAAATATTTTTATGGAAATTGTTACATGGCTCCTGCTCTTTAGGAACACATTAACTTCAATAAGTAAGAATAGAAAGCCGCAGAAGAGATGTCAAAGGGTAGCACATGAAGTGAGAATTGAACAAGGGCCGGATGGACCAGTGTGGAGGCAAGTTATAAAGATAGATAAGTGGTGGCTGAGAGATAGCTATCTTTGGCAGATCCAGGAAATAAATCAAGTGGGGAAAGTATGGTTACATTGGACTGATATATGCATTGTCTAGGATAATTTTGAGGATAAGAAGAGCTGGTTTGATTAAGACATAAGTTGACTGGCCCTGGACACTTGGCTCAGTGGTCGAGCGTCGGCCTGGTGTGTGGAAGTCCTGGGTCAATTCCTGGCCAGGACACACAGGAGAAGCACCCATCTGCTTCTCCACCCTTCCCCCTCTCCTCTCTCTCTCTCTCTCTCTCTCTCTCTCTCTCTCTCTCTCTCTCTCGTCCCCTCCTGTAGCTAAGGCTCCATTGGAGCTAAATTGGCCTGGGTGCTGGGGATGGCCTCATGGCCTCTGCCTCAAGCGCTAGAATGGCTTCGGTTACAATGGACCAACACTGCAGATGGGCAGAGCATCGCCTCCTAGTGGGCATGCCAGGTGGATCCTGGTCGGGCGCATGTGGGAGTATATCTCTCTGCCTCCCCACTTCTCACTTCAGAAAAATACAAAAAATAAAAAATAAAAATAAATAAAAAAGACTTAAGTTGACTTCTGGGAAAGAAAAACTAAGGACCTGCAATGCAATCTTATAATCTGCCCAAATATTTTTATTCTTTAGACCTTATAAAAGGCTAAAACATAGTAAGATCATGGCTGATCCTTTATTAAAAAGTAACATTTTTGTTTGACTTTATTTACACCTAGTCATTTTAGAATAGGAGGCTACTTTTACTTATATACACTAAAAGTATTAATTTTACCAAAGGTCCTTGCCTCTAACACAGATCCTGGCTTCTATCTTGAACTATACTAAAATATTCACTGCATTGCTATTTCTTTTCCATATTTCATGAATGCCCCAACTATAAGTAGAGAATCCCAAAGGTACTCAAGGAACCTGAGTGAATATAACCCCCTCCCTATTAAAGTTTCTAATCACAAATTCTCGACATGCTTAATACACACTGGGTGTTCAGAAAACGTTTGATTGAAGCTCACTCTGATTGTCGGTTAGCCCCAGAGGTTGCTTTTGGTTAAATAAACATTAGGTCAGTTAGAAAGCTACTTCCCAACCATAACATAGCTGCTTGCTGAGCAAAAAACAGTTAGTGACTGAAAGAGTCGTGAATAAGAACATGTTCAGCCTGTTGAAAGGTGGCAGGGGTAGCTGAGAGCCAGATCTGCCAGAGAGACTGCAGGATAGAAAGGTCAAGCACAACTCAGCTGTATATTTGGACTAAAATGTAACTGAGTTGTTTCTGGAAGCCAAGCTCAGAGGGCAAATATAACAAGAGGGGAAAATGAGGTCATTTTATCCAATCACTGACTGAAAAGTCAGGCTATGATCTTCATGTCAGTCACTCTACCAGTAACACAGAATTACACCCATAGCGTTCATTAATGAGACCTGGAAAGCTACCTGAGTAGGGAGGAAAAGGTAGTAGGGATGTGCATTTCACATCAAATCATTGCATACACAGCCTTGGGAAAGAGCAAAATTAAAATGGTTATCTATCGGCAATATACGCATCTTATTGCTAACTAGAAGAAAGTTTTACTTGCAAAATAGGGATGAGGAATGCAAATGAGTTAAGATCATAAAGGGGACATAATTAGTTTGACTCCACATAGGAGAAGGGTCAAGAAATCCTAAAATAGCATTTCTGAACAGCCTTTGAGACATCCGAATTTTTAGTCTTCAATGTCCTTCCCTAAGACCTAGTCTTGACATTTTTAACATTTAGATAATGTTAAAAATTTTGTGGTGGACCTTAACTACATGCAATGTTGCTTTAACCGTGTCAAATCATCATTGCAACAGAAAGACAAGGGTGGTTTATTTGTAGATTATTTCAAACTTTAGTTACCGGTCCTCCCTCACAAAGGAAAACAACTCATGTGGTTTATCTGACTCAATGCACAGACTGTTTTTATCTTTCAGTGTAGATCACAAACTCTTCTTTATTCCTGTGTGTTTGAGCCCAGCTTATCATAACCAGCAATATTTGCAGCTACGTAGCCAAATCCTGGCACCCTCTAGGCCAGGGGTCCCCAAACTTTTTACACAGGGGGCCAGTTTACTGTCCCTCAGACCGTTGGAAGGCTGGACTATAAAAAAAGAACTATGAACAAATCCCTATGCACACTGCACATATCTTATTTTAAAGTAAAAAAAACAAAACGGGAACAAATACAATATTTAAAATAAAGAACAAATAAATTTAAATCAACAAACTGACCAATATTTCAATAAGAACTATGGGCCTGCTTTTGGCTAATGAGATGGTCAATGTGCTCCTCTCACTGACCACCAATGAAAGAGGTGCCCCTTCTGGAAGTGTGGCAGGGGCCAGATAAATGGCCTCTGGGGGCTGCATGCGGCCCACGGGCTGTAGTTTGGGGACCCCTGCTCTAGGCAGTCATTCCAATAATATTTCTGGTCTCCTCATATTACTGCTTAAAGCAAAGGTAGAGACACCACTTCTTGTCTATCTCCCTTTCCTGTCTCAGCAAGAGTATTTGAGCAGCCTCATTGAGGTATTGAGATTTACAAATAGAAGATCCCATGAAGTACAGTTCCAGGTTGGAACTTTTCAGAGAGGAAGAACATTTTTAGAGTTTAAAATGAAAATGTAACAAAACACTGCAACAGAAGGAAGACATACCAGAAAGAAGGCCATTATCTTTATAAAGACAGCTACATGTCACTGAAAATTCAATAGCATCAAAATGGCTTATTAAACTGTATCCATGGTTAACATTCAAAGTAGTGAACCACTTGCACAGCCTTTGCATTGAATTAAAGCTAGGTCTTAAAGGTCCCACTATGTGTCAGCTGTCAATCCTTTCGTTGTTGGGTTGGGATGTCTGTAGGTCTCTGGAGCAGCAGTGGGATGTTGAGTATGTCAACATTCTAGCAACTGAGCCAGCTGTGTCTCTGTACACTGCATCTTATTGTTTGTATTCATAGCCTATGCTGTCTCCACGGTATTCATGACAAGGCACAACAGAAAACAAACACAATATTATCTAGATTTGGTACCTTTGCTGTATTTCCTATGCAATTATGTAATGAAGCTCATGACTTAAATTCTCCTTCTGTAAAATAGTATTTCCCACCTTTACTCAATACATCACAAAAGCGCTGTGATTCTGAAAGCCTACTGATGGGAAATCAGTTATCTAAAAATATCTTACTACTCTTGAATATTGTTTTTCTTTGAAAGATTCTTAAAGAATTTTTGTCATGTAACTTTGCTAACACAGTTATTAAAAAATGAATACATACAAATTTAGTTGGATTCAGATTAAAAGAAGGTATTGTATTGTCTTGGCACTATTAAGATATATTCAGCTCTAATAAAGCTCTAAAGGAAAGTTAGGCTCACTCTTTTTCATTATTCCTAAATCAAGTATTTCTGAATGAGTTAAAAATATTCTCTTCTCGTTATTCTTTTAACACAATAAAAAGTGGTCAGTTGGCATCTTAGGGTCAGCATACATTAGAAATCTAGGGACTTTTTTTTTAAGTGAGAAGAGGGGAGATAGTGAAGCACACTTCTGCATATACCCAGACCATGATCTTGCTGGCAACCTTGTCTGAGCCGAATGCTTGAGTGTCAAGCTATTTTTAGCACCTGAGGCTGATGAGTTTCAGACCAACCAAACTATCCTAAGTGCCCAGGGCCACATTCAAACCAGGGGAAGAGGAAAGAGAAGGAGTATGTGAGGGCAATAAAAACAGATGGTTGCTTCTCCTGTGTACCCTGATTGGAATCGAAACAGGAACATCCGTTCGCCAGACCAATGCTCTATCCACTGAGCTACTGGTCAGGGCCAGAAATCTAGGGACTTCTAATGCAAGGACATGAACAATATTTATATATATGCAGATACCTATATACAGTGTGTTCGTAAAGTCATGGTGCACTTTTGACCGGTCACAGAAAAGTAACAAAAGATGATAAAAATGTGAAATCTGCACCAAATAAAAGCATAACTCTCCCAGTCATACCTATTCAGTGCAGTTCGATGTGGGCTCACGCACAGATTTTTTAGGGCTCCTTAGGTAGCTATCCCGTATAGCCTTTACAGACTCGTCACTGACTGATGGCCTACCAGAACAGGGTTTCTCCACCAAACTGCCAGTTTCCTTCAACTGCTTATCCCACCGAGTAATGTTATTCCTATGTGGTGGCGCTTCATTATAAACATGCTGATATTCACTTTGCGCTTTGGTCATGGATTCGAATTTAGCGAGGCACAGAACACACTGAACTTTCCTCTGTACCGTCCACATCTCGGCTGGCATGGCTGTGGGCTGTACCGCTGTATACACGGTGTTACGTCACTATCTGCACATGTGCACATGCTGCCACATCATCCTACAGAAACTGGGAGGGTTTTCCTTTTATTTGGTGCAGATTTCACATTTCTATCGTCTTTTGTTGCTTTCCTGTGACCGGTCAAAAGTGCACCATGACTTTACGGACACACTGTATTAATTGAGATGTGACTTGTAAATATCAAGACTGGCATATTAAATTGATTAACAAATAAGAAGAATACATATATTCTATCATATTATCTTAAATATCTGAAGACATACAGTTTTCACAAGTCAGCCACCTTCTCAGCCAACTGGTGTGAGAACAGCCTATTTGCATTGCCAACAAAATCTAAACCCTTAGTGGATGAAAGAATACAACGTAAAACATGGACTGGGGCAGATAAACCTGTTTCCTTATCTCATCCTTTTGTGGCTTAGAAAAAGTTTCTGAGGGAAGAAAAGGTTGTGGGAATTCAGTTGCACACAGCAGAGGGTGATTCATGAAAGTTCAACTAGAACGTGACCTCATCTGTGCTATTTGCCAAGAATCAAATGGGAGTGTCTTTCGTAGTTGAATGAAAAGCACTCCTGAATGCATACTGAGCTTCAAATCAAAGAGCAGTAGAACAGGAAGCTGCCAGATACAAGTCTCCTGAACAGGCATTATAATTAAAAGTATCTGAACAGTATTTTAAATACAATACACAAGGTCATTCCAATAAGAAGGTAACACCGGCATTGACAAAGAACGACAAGGATACTCAGAAAGTTCAGGGTTGGAACTGCATTACACGTGAAAATTCAGGTAGGGGCTAATAAACTAAGTCTCAGGAAAGAAGGTCGAATTCACCTCCCATTTTTGTCATGATAGGCAGCCATGCGGCTTCCACGGAAAGATCTCAGAGACCTGCTGTCGCTTCTGCATTGTGTATACCTGCAAGGGAGGGCGTATTATCAGAAGTAACATTCAGCAAGTCCTAAAACAAAGTTTCTGTAAAAAAGGGGGTGAGGGGAAGATGAATGATTTATTGATTGGCAGCTTAGGAGGGACAGACAAAAGGAAGTGATGAAATTTGCATCGGGAAATGTCTAGTTATACTCCATCCTCTACTTGAACTTGTTTGGTGCTACATAACAAATAGCCCGTGGTGTTTGGAGAATCTGAGCTTGAATCCAGTTGCTAGATTTCAATTCTATTTATAATATGTATTTCTTCCACAACATGGACAAATCGTTTCCTCCACAGTTCAACTAACCTGTCTGTAAAATGAAGATATGATACAAATTTTTCCACTTGGCATTGTAACTAGGAGACGCTTGTATAGATTCTCTTTAGTGAATAAACCTAACCTAAGAAGCTACATAGATCCTAGCAGCATTTACATGTTTACTGAAGTGAAGGCAAAAGACACACTTGGTATGTCCTGGAGGCTCATATATACAGGATACAACAAAATTCCTTGACTGTCATTCACTTTGTCTATGCTGCTCCAGCCTCATTAAAAAGCAATTTTCAGCCTGACCAGGTGGTGGCACAGTGAATAGAGCATCAGACTGGGATGTGGAGGACCCAGGTTCGGGACCCTGAGGTCGCCAGCTTGAGCGCGGGCTCATCTGGTTTGAGCAAAGCTCACCAGCCTGGACCCAAGGTTGCTGGCTCAAGCAAGCGGTTACTTGGTGCTGTAGCCCCACGGTCAAAGGCACATATGAGAAAGCAATCAATGAACAATTAAGGTGTCGCAAGGAAAAACTAATGATTGATGCTTCTCATCTCTCTCCGTTCCTGTCTGTCTGTCCCTATCTATCCCTCTCTCTGACTCTCTCTCTGTCTCAGAAAAAATAAAAAATAAAATTGAAAATAAAATAAAGCAATTTTCAAAAGACAGGAAGTTTTAGGGCTCAGATCCTGCCATCAGCATTGCTGAGAAGAGGTCAGTTTATGCAGAGTCTGTGCAGAAAGAAGGAGATGGGGAACAGAGGTGAATATGGCTGGTGGGACCTTTGACTCTAGGAATACTCGGATGAGTCAGTGGCTTTGGGAGCCCTGAATGGAAAGGGAAGTGTTTTCACACTGTGTGTATTTTCTTGCCCGCCTGGTGTGAGCTAGAATTAAAGCTAATGGCCCACCAGTTCTTGGATCCGTTTTTTCATTATCGTCTGTCCAAATCAAATGCAAATCTGACGGGCCAGGCGGCTGTGATGGTGACCATGGCTACTGGTTTTATGCTGGTATGAGGCTTGAATAAACATAAAGGCCCACCAAAAAAAAAAAAAAAAAAAGACAGGAAATTACAATCATGCACTTCTCTGTATTAGTTATATGCTATTTAATAATACAATTTTTTAAGCAGTTACCATGTTTTACCAAGCACAGTTGTAAGCACTTTACATCTACTACTCATTATTAATACTACTTTTGCACCCTTTTTACATTTAGGCAAACTGAGACAAACCTGCTAAGTATATTGCCTTAGATCAGGGGTCCCCAAACAAGGGCCCGCGGGCCACATGTGGCCCCCTGAGGCCATTTATCCGGCCCCCGCCGCACTTCCGGAAGGGGCACCTCTGTCATTGGTGGTCAGTGAGAGGAGCATAGTTCCCATTGAAATATTGGTCAGTTTGTTGATTGAAATTTACTTGTTCTTTTATTTTAAATATTGTATTTGTTCCCGTTTCGTTTTTTTACTTTAAAATAAAATATGTGCAGTGTGCATAGGGATTTGTTCATAGTTTTTTTTTATAGTCCGGCCCTCCAACAGTCTGAGGGACAGTGAACTGGCCCCCTGTGTAAAAAGTTTGGGGACCTCTGCCTTAGATGTTCTGGGTTCCTACTGATAGAACAAACTGCCGCAAACTTAACTTAAACAGCACACATTTATAAACTTACAGTTTCTGTTGGTCAAGAGTCCAAAAACATCTTAAATTTTGTTTGCTCAGGGCCTTAGCAAGGCTACAATCAAGGTGTCAGCTGGGCTGCCTTTCACCCGGAGGCCCAGCTGGGGAAGAATCTGCCTCCAGTGTCACTCAGGAGATTGGTAGAAATAATCTCCTTGTAGCTTTATGAGGGAGGACCTCGCTTTTTGCTAGCTTTTGGCTGGAAGCCACCCTCAGGTCCCAGAGCCACTTGCTGTTCCTCGCCACGTGGCTTGTCCAACATGGCCGCTTACATGGTCAAGCCCAGAAGGACAGTCTCTCACCTCAGGGAAGGTTCAGTCCCTCCTTTAAGGACAGTTCACCTGATCAAGTCAGGCCCACCCAGGTACTCTCCCTTTTAACTCAAATTCAACCAATTTGAGGTATTAATTATATCTACAAAACCTCTTTACCTTGACCATATCCTATTGCCTAGAAGTCACAAGCCCCACTCCCATTTGAGGGGAGGGATTACACAAAGGCCCACACAACAGGAGGTGGTAATCATGGGGGGATCTCCTGGGGTCAGCCTGCCGCCTGAGGTCAGTGCTTCTTCAACTTGAATATACATGCAAGCCACCTGGCTGGCAAGCTTGTGCAGATTCTGATTCGGTAGGTCTGACTGGGGCCTGAGAGCTTGCATTTTCAAGCTCCCAGGTGATGTTGATGCTCCTGGTTAGTGTGGAGATCACCAACACCAGGTGGAGGTATAGCCAGCAGTTTGAGCTCCTGCCCCTATGCTCTTAACCACTTCACTGTGCTGGTCAGACCACCCAGCACTGCCCCCTGCTGGAGGGAGGCCTTGCTGCTCCAGGGTCCGCATTGTTCACTGAGTGTTGCTTTACCTTCTCAAACATTGCCTCCCCTTCCTAAATGAGAGAAGGTCCTTTTCTTATTTTTTAAATTGAACCTCCATGGACATTTTCATTTGACCAAAATGTTTTACTAGAGAAATCTTTTCCTTTTAAAGAAAAGAAAAGGAAGTACAGGTTTTAAACATGTCTTAGTGTTTGAAGGTAAATATTTACTTTTGGGAAAACAGACAAGAATTTAAAACATCTTACTAAACTACAAATAACTCCCTGGACTTGGTAGGAGGGTATTATTCTCACAAAAAGAGTAAAGAAGCCTTGAAGGAAACTTACTTGCAGTAATCTCTCCCAGACAAGAAGCTGTTATCTACCTTCTTTTAAAAACGCCATTTCCACCCCTTACATTTAACGCTGAGGAAGCCTCTCCTGTCTCCCTGAAGGGTACAAGTGGTGTTTAATTACAGGCAGATGCTAAACAAGATACCTCCCACACAGCTTCCTCGGACTCTTTGAGTAAGCTCCAATCTCTGTGAAAAACAAACAAACAAACTCATTGAAGATAAGCTTGTCAGAGGGTTCTAAAATTAACATTACTCAGACCTGCCAGGGACCTAAAACTGAAAGCAGTGAATTTCCCCACTGTTGGCCAGCCAGCTGCAAGGTTTTCTAGCAGAGCCAGTATTCCAAGATCGGAGCAAGCTTCCAGTGCTAACCTTGACACTGGGGAAATTAAGGCAGAAGGACAAGATAAATGCCTCCTTGTAAAACTACACACTGAAGAGCTGAAGTCCTCCTGTCTCTGCTGTCACAGGTGCTAACCACAATAAGGACCCATGTCCCCGTTTGATCTTTACAACAATCCTGGCTAAGGAATGTTTCTATTGCCCATTTGGAGGGATAACTCAGGGAGAGGGAAGTTAAGTAACATACTCAAAGGTCACACGGCTAGCTGATGAGTAGGCTTAATTTGACCCAGTTAGCCTATGTGATACAGATGGACAAGACTAAATATGATGCTAAAGGCAGGAGAATGCCATGCAAGGAGACTGTAGAAGGGTGAAGGGTGGCTCCCATAAAAGTATGTCCACATCCTAATATTCTCAATAATCTGAATATTGGGGGAAAGGTCTTTGCAGATGTAATACATTTGAGGAGCTTCAGATATTCCCCTGGATTCTCTGGTGGGTCCTAAATCCAATGACTTGTCCTCCTCTAAGAGAAAGGCAGAGGGCGATTTGACACAGAAGAGGGAGAGACACAGACACAGAGGAGATGACCACGGGAAGACAGGCAGAAACTGGAGCACTGCAGCCACAAACCAAGAAAGCCTGGAGCCGCCGGAATTTGGGAGGGACAAGAAAGTCCTGCCCCAGAGCCTGGTCAGGCCAACACCTTGATTTCTGACACTGGCTTCCAGAATTGTGAGAGAATACATTTTTGCGTTAAATCACCAAGTCTGTGGCAATTTGTTACAGCAGTCAGAGTAAAATAATGCAGACTTAAGGGGGGGGGGGGGATCCTTAGGTTAACAATTTGCAAAGTCCTCTGTAATCACCATGTATGCCTGAATCTCTGATGAGATTATAAACCCTGTGAGGAAGCAGACACTGTATGTATCTGTATCTCTAACATTCATGGTACGCCTGCGTAATTCAAGCAACACTTATTGAATTGGACCGTAGACATAGTTGCAAATCTAGGCAGTAGAGATTGTAGATACAGCAAGCCTGGACTCATCTGAGAGCATGCGAAGGAGGCTGTGGCTAGTCAATTCCTTTCAAAGGAACCGGACCAGACTGATCACCTGTGGGCTCTTCTTCGGGACAGAGGAGGAAGATCAGGAGCCCTGTCCTCATTTAGGGGCAAAGAGAGTTGGCCCAGGATAATTTAAAGCAACCCAGTATTTTCAGCCCTAGCCTTATTACAAAGTTGTCATGGGAATGGAGAATGATTCCTACACATTTCTAAATAGAGAAAATAGGAATAAATCAGATTGTTGTTTTGTTTTTTATTTTAAAATAAGTTTATTATTAAAATATATGAAGGGTTGCAGTGAAGTCTACCTCTCCCACCACCCATTCATTTTCCAGCCGAATATTTGTTGAGTGCCTGCTGGGTATTGTTCTCCATGCTTGGGATACGTCAATAAGTAAAACAGAAACAACTGTCTTCATGGCCTTCACGTTCAACTAGGCTGAGAAATCATCGTAAGCCTCTTTGACAAGGGAGATGGACAAAGACTTGAAGGAAGTTAGCCGAGCAAATGTCTTCCCACTACCACTCTGATATTAGATTTTTCTGAATCCTTCTAGAGTTTCTTCATGGATAGAGAAGGAAATTTAAACATATAGTCTTATCTTTTCTTTAATACAAAAGGCAGCATATCATATTGCATCTGCTTTTCTTATTTAATATATCTTGGAGCTTCTCATCTGATACCTTTCTTTACCAGAAAGTTTCATTTAGTTTTGCACTGTTGGCTAGAATGTCTTTATTTGTATGAATATGTTAAGCCAAATTCAGAGGGACCCAAAACATGGAAGACAGGAACAAGGTCCGTCAGTTACACATCAAAGCTTTATTGTCTAGCTTGGCCAAGCGGCGGGAACTTCGACAGAAATCTGACGGAGAGCGCGCTGGCCCTTTGTTCTACTTAGTTTTTATAGTTTTGTAAGTGGGAAGTACAGAAGCAAAAATTGCAATTAGGAGCCCCTTACCACTATTGGTTATAGTCATATGTCCTTTAACATGATAGGACCACGTTCAATTTGCAAGCCATACATCCTTTTGGGGAAAACAAAGTTTACAAGTCAACACAATGGTAGAAAGATGTCTTTTTACATATTAAAAGGCATTCCTATATTATCTAGTGTTCATCTGCTATCTCTCTGTCCAGAGTCACACGTGTTAACCACACGCATTTACATAGGAGAGGTAGTTTTGGTGGGGACAAATGCCCGCAAATGGCTCATTGCTATGAGAAAAGGTTTATTTTGGCTTTTCTCTCCCTGTACCTGGCTAGTCATTTACCCTTTTCCCCACAGGCATGGTGGAATGTCTGGGGATCCATGATTTTTCTCCCCTCTGCATTTGCAACACAATGCCAAGGGCCATCCTGACTATGCCAATCACACAGTACAGAGACTATTCTCACAATTTCTCTGCACACCTTAACCCAAATTAATAAAATGTTCTCCAAGCCTCCCAAAATATTAATATTAATTCTGTAGCTTTTAGTACTTTACAACACCTGTGGGTGAAGTGGCTCAGTGGCTCCTCAGAATACACAATAATTTATTTAACTGACTTGCCATCTATCCCACGAATTATTGTATCTGCTCTCCCTCCTGCTTTGTCGAGGTGATGGTTCTTTATCCTTAAACTTGTATCTTTAAATTTGTATCTTTAAATTTGCCTGTTCTGTGGCAATGTTTTTCTGGCGAGTGTTCTATGTTGGTAATATTACTGTACATTTTCCCACATGATTTTCTAAGGTGTCTTTGGGTTGGTGTTCTACCCTTTTAAACATTATTAAATACATTGATTTTTTTTTTTTTGGACTAGGCATTTAGGAGTTCCTGTGAGGAGGGATGAGGTCACCAGAATAGCTCCGAGGCTTCACAATTTGAGGAACCTCCTACAGGTCCTACCAAGACTGACTGTGACCTGCAGCGAGGGGGCAGCCATGCCACTGTGTTGCCTTACTGCCTCTACCTCTTGAAATCCGCTGCTTTCAAAGTGTAGAAGGGTTCTATTGCCAGCCCTGGCACCAGGTTTCTGTGTTGACCACAGCAAACAAGTCACGCAGCTTTTTACTAGAGCATGAGCTTCTTCCTTTCATAAAATGTGTGACTACAGAATCCTTCTACAACCCACCACTGCCATGCCTTCACAACATTCTTGACTTCTTGCTAGATGGGCTCTAAACAATCTCAGCCACTTTTAGCACTCATTACATGTATGTCAGTGTGCAGAATACCTGTGTCCTATTTAACTGAAGACAGAGGTTGAGATTTGGCAACGAGGAAGTCATCCATGACCTTGACTAAATTAAATTCCTGGGCAGAAACCAGAATTCTGAATTGAATGAATTGAGAAATGAATAGGAGGTTATAAATTAAGGAATTTAGACTATTTTCTAAAGATACATCCGTTTCCCCCCCCCCCAGATATATTGAGGTATAATTGACATATAACACTGTGTGAGTTTAAGTTATATAAAGTATTGGTTTGACACACTCATATGTTGAAAAATTATTTACATAGTAGACTTAGCTAACACCTCCATTATGTCACATACAGACACTTGGCTATTAAGGAAAGGAAAATTTTACAGGATCAGATAGAAAGTCAGAGCTAAGAAACTATATTTATACGTCCTTGTTTAGAGAGTGGTGTCCCCTGACCTGTGGTGGTGCAGTGAATAAAGCGTCAACCTGGAACGCTGAGGTTGCCAGTTCAAAACCCCGGGATTTCCTGGTCAAGGCACATGTGGGAGTTGATGCTTCCTGCCCCACAGGTGATCATAATGTGATTTAAGATCCTAATTGGATCCTCAACAACCATAAACCACTGAGCTCTATATTCCAGAAGGTTCTAGGAAAGAGTGTGCTCAACTCTGGTTATTATTACCAAGTAACTGAGACCTCATCTGACCCTGACCAGGGTGAGGAAAACCTTTAGACACTACCTTAAAAGTCTTACTATAAATTATCTTAAAATAAAACACTATAAATAAGCTTTCCATGAAGCCTCTACTCCCTACAAGTGACTTCACTTGACCCTTCCACCTGAAAACTCACCCTACCACAGGTCTGCTATCAATCTCGTCCTTAATCAGACAGATGTAAGGACTTTAATTCTTTAGCTCCATGACTCAAAATCAAAATATTAAGAACAGTAACCACACACTGAGAGCTTGCATGAGCCAGGCACGGTGTGCAATGCTTCTCGGGCGTCAACTCATGCAATCCCACACTGACTCCATAAGATAAATGCTCTGAGAATACTAATCTTATTGATAAAGAAACTGAATCTTAGAGAAAATAAATTACATGCCCTAGTCTCCCTGCTAACCAGCAGAGCCTGGACTTTCCCCCGGTTCTGCCTGAGCGCAGGGGCCATAGGCCCGGTTAGTATCACTCCTCATCTTGCATGCATGCTCCGGAGCCGCCTCCACTCAGGATGGAGATGTTTCTGCTCACTGCAGAGCCTCCCCTCTCCTGTCCTCCCCAGTGCTTGTTGCCTCCTCACTTCTGTCACTTAAACCGAAACCTCTTGATCATCCCTGATACCCAGCACCCATGGCTTCTATAACCTTTTAATGCTACTCTCACTGGCTCTCAAATCTTTCTTCTTTCAAATCCTCATTTGGTTCTTTCCAAATATTAGGAACTCAGTATTATTTTAGTAATCCCTATAAAGAGTCTCCCTATCCTAGCCTTTTCTTTTTCAAATCCAAACCTCATTTTGCTGGATCTAGGTAAAGCAAAGTTTTTGTGTCTATATTTTTCTGAAGTAAGAAGCGGAGAGGCAGAGAGACAGACTCCCTCATGCTCCCTACTGGGATCCACCGGGCATGCCCAATAGGGGGTGATGCTCTGCCCATCTGCGACGTTGTTCTGTTGTGCCCAGAGCCATTCTAGCGCCTGAGGCGGAGGCCATGCAGCCATCCTCAGTGTCCCAGGGCCAACTTTGCTCCAGTGGATCCTTGGCTGTGGCAGGGGGAGAGAGAGAGAAAAAGGAGAGGGGGACGGGGGGGGGGGGGTGTGATGCAGGAGAAGCAGATAGGCGCTTCTCCTGTGTGCCCTGGCCGGAATTGAATGCAGGACTTCCACACACCGGGCCGACGCTCTACCACTGTGCCAGCTGGCCAGGGCCTGGTAATGCAAATTTGATATCACGTGGAGGCTTAGAATCATTCAGTAATGCAATGAGTCCTGACAAAACACAAATTCCTTAGCCAGAAGTTCTTCACAATGTTACTCCAACTTACTTCTGCAAAGGCTTGTCCTACTGCTTCCAGGCACCTTGTTTGAACCCCACAAACACTGTATGCTCTTCTCTAAAGGTCATAACTGGGGACCCACAAACAGAATTTGGTCCAGAAGTGTTACACTGTGTTGATTCACCCAGTGCTACTGTGTCTGTGTAACTGTTACCATTTAAAGAACTGGGAAAGTTCGTGTAAAAATCCAAACCTCTTTCTCTTGAACCATGACCTCTCCACCCCATGTTGTGCCCCACCTAACACCTCACATTTAAGTGATCTGCATGAGCCTGCAGGCACTTGAGTGTGTGATCTCTACTCTGGGCCATTGGGTCTCTAAGTGTACCATGGTCTTCACGCCTTTGTACATTGTTTATGTTGTTTCTTCAGATTGGAGTACCTTTCTCACATGTCAAAATCCTCCTTATCTTTAAGGACCAGATAAGGATCACCATGTCTGTGAAGTCCTTCCAATAAAATCAATCAGCCTTTGCTCAGTGATGCCTTCAAGCTCTATTTCTATTTCTAATGTGACTCTCTGCAGACTATTAGAGGCGGCGGTATGCATGTCTTCTGGCTAGATTGGGAAAACCCTGAATGTGGATTCTATTTTGTTCAGCCTTCTATCCCCTCACATGCTGTCCACCATCATGCCTCGCCCACGGCGCACCTTCCCAGAGCATTGGGTACATTCAGATGAAATCGGAAGCTCTTTCTGCCCTCCATCAAGGTCTTTTCAGTCCCACTTTTCCAAAACTAAACAAGGAAAGGACTTACTAGTTTATGTAGAAAATATCAAAGACATTATTGTTTCATATGAGCGTTGAGTAAACGTAGATCTCTAAAATCTGTTTAGTCGGGTTAGTTAGTTGGTTATGAGGGCTGGCTCTTCCTGACTTCTAAATATATCAATGCAGAGAACTATATAAATACAACTTCCTCTCCTCCCGAGTATTGTCCAGATGATCAAACAATAACTAATATTTTTTCAAAACACTTTCACACTCAGGAGAAACTTCTTAGGTGGCAACAGCTTCATTAATCAGGCCTGCATCTTCACCTACAGTTTCTAATCTCATGGTTTTATAGAACACTCCCATTGTAAACCACTTATTTCACTATATTTTTGTTTTCAAGACTTTATTTTTATGTTTTACATCTTCTACTAAAGTAGAAGCACACCGCACTCCTAAGAATCTAGATCTAGGTTAAGAATGAAGAGACAGCATTTCTATAGTAATCAGCAGATGCGCTGTAAAGTGGCTACAGCTCTTGCTTTAGGGAAGGAAAGCTCCTCTCCTCTGGAGAAGTATGAATGAAGGTCCACAGTTGCCATGGAAGCGAAATCTCAGAAGGAATGTCACCAGATTCTTTTAGAAGCTGCCTCTGTGTTTTACCAAGAGTATCCGCTGACAGCCCCGAGCCCCTGGCAGCTGGCTGCAATGCTGTGAAAGACTAACCTTTGCTGTCTCCATTTGTTCGCCCCCTAGCAGAACTGAATGTGGAGCAGGTGTGGTCAGGGAAGCAGAAAAATCCCTTTGAAAATTGTCAATTAGCCCGCTCTTGGACTAAGCTCATGCGCATCTCAGAGGAAGCCGGTTGGTCCTTCCCCGGGTGCTCCAAGTGCGTTGAAGGGGATCTTAACAGGAACCAAGCAGTCGGCAGTGTATCTACACTCCAAGAAAGAACGCCAGAAATTTCAGACTTCAAGTTAAACCTTTGTGTGTAACAGTTTTCTTTCCTTGTGTTCCAATTTCCTCTTAATTAATCAAGAGGGATTTTGACTCTGCATTGTTGGAACTCAGTTAAATGTTACTGAAAAGGCAAAAACCGCGGGAGACGATCGGAAAACACGAGGTGGTGTGTTCCAAAAGGAAAGTTTATTTGCAAAGCACCCGGATGCAAGCGGTCAAGTGGGCTGAGACCAGCGAACGGGTGTCAGCCCCCAGAGCTGCAGGAGGGAGCTGGCAGATATAGGGCTTGCTGCAGGCACTTGGACATACTTAGATTAGCATATCAGGGTTGGTGGCCGTGGTTACAGACTGTCTCCTTCCCCCAATCCTCAGGCCCCTCATGATGGCCTTGTCTCCAGGATATTTTTCAGAACCTGCCCAGAGTGGGGGCAGTTGCTTAAAGGGAAGGGGAGGTTGGGCAGGGAAATGTTTACTTGAAGAAGTTGCCCTAATGGGAGTTGGGTGAGGGGAATTTTTAAAGGAGCCAATTTAACCCTAACAAGTATCAGATAATGTTGAACTCTGAAAACATATGTGACAGATTTTTAGGCAGAGTATTAAAACATCTCTCAAATTGTTTTAATTCCAGGAGGTAAATAAATGACATGATGAAAAATTGACTTTTTTTTTTTTAATAAAATGATCTGGTCTTACTATAACAAGTAATTAACTCTCATACCTATTAGTATGCTCTAAGACAGCAGTATTCTATCAGTCTGGTTAGCTGCATGTCAAGCTTGGATATAGTATTCAAGTCTATAGAACTGCTGTATGAAAAAAAAACTATATTTGTCGTACTTTAAGAAATGTCAGCGCTGAACTATGAGCATTTTTATCTGGTTTAGTACACTTTAGAGATGGTTTTTTTGCTGCTCAAATAACCTATCTATCCAGTCCTTTTTTAAAAACTGTATCTCAATCTTTGTTCTGAGAATTGGAAGAGTGGCTTTTGCTCTGCAAAGAAGGTTGTGCTGTTAAAACAAAAGGTCAGGCAGGGGTTGTTTCTGATCCCATTCACTTATTTTGTCTTTAAATGGTCTTTTTAAACAAACAATGTTTAAAGGTTTATTGTTATAATAATGTATGAAATTCAATGAGTGTATGGGTCTTAACTTAAAGATTTAAAGAAGTAATTGGACCAAAATTGTGACCATCATCTTATTTTAATATGATTTGTTTAAACAATAATTCAAACCTGGGGCTAGAAAATATGGCCGTTGTCATCCCCATTATCTGGGCCTCAATTTTCTCATCTGGAAAATGAAGGTTGGAGGAGGTGACTTCTAGGTCTGTATTGAATAGAGTTAAAGACAAAAGAAACAGAAAACAGGATCTCTGATCACTAGAATGAAAAGACACACAAGCTTTGAAGCAGACAGATCTGGATTCAAATCTGTCATTATTAGCTTTAAGAAGTTAGATTTCATTGGACTCAGGTAAAAACAGGACTAACTACGAGCTATTTTGAGGGCTGCTGAGGTTTACATGAGAACACACCTACCATGTTCCTGGAACAATTTGTGCACATATTTTATGCTCTATAAATGGTAGGACCATATTTTAAGGTCAATAAAAACATAAGGCTGAACACATGATCAGATCTAGTAATTTCCACTCTGGCACCGGGGGAAGAACGGGAGCATTTCAGTGTGCTTTACCAGCATAGATGTCCCTCTGCTGTGATGAAACCGGAGCCGCGGGCTTAAAATAGAACGCCATCAGGGGGAAGGCACCACATCTTGGCAAGAGATGCTTCACATTCTTTCATCATCACCAGGCTCTTTCCCACCCCAGACCCCGCTTCTATTTAAATCCGAGGGACTCCACAGGTCTCCACTCCTTTTAGCGGGTGCCCAGGCTGTCAGCACAGAAGAGAAGGGTAGCATGGCTCCGGAAAAAAAAGCAAGCCAGGAGGGGCCAGCCAGGAGCGCCCTCCGGAAGGTCCGCACAGCCACCCTGGCGATCCAGCTGGCCCGAGGCTGGCAGCAGTGGGCAAATGAGAACAGCACCCGGCAGGCCCAGGAGCCTGCAGGCTGGCTTCCTGGAGAGACCTCGGACCCACCCCAAGGTACTAAACCAGTGATACACCCCACTTCCCCCCAGAAAGCGCAGGGCGCCCCAAAGTCTCTCTCCCTAAAGCCCGAGGGCCGTGGAGACAGACAGAGCTCAGAGGAAGCCACTGACGTCTCTCACATCAGAAGGAAAGAGGTGACCAGAACGGTTGTCAGCAAAGCTTACGAGAGAGGCGGTGATGTGAGCCATCTCACCCACAAGTATGAGAAGGACAGTGGCGCCCCTGAACCTGGGCAGCCAGAGGATGAGGTTGACAGAATCCTGCACAGCCGTGGCTCCCCGACACGGAGGAGAAAATGTTCCAACCTGGTATCTGAGCTGACCAAAGGCTGGACAGAGATGGACCAGGACGAGCCCAAGTGGAGGAGTGACAGCGTGGACACGGAGGACAGCGGCTACGAAGGGGAGAATGAGGACAGGCCAGAGCAGGACAAGCAGGTGGCCGCTGCGAGAATCAGACGCCCCGTGCCCTCCCAGTAAGTGCATTCACCCCTCAGCCTGGCGTGCTGCTCGAGCCCCAGGCAGCTCTGGAACCCAGAGAGCCAGCCGGGAAGTTCTACCAGAGCTGGAGTGAGAACCGCGAAGGCTGGGCGGGCAGTGAGGTCCTGTGCGGATGGCGTGCCCCAGACCTAAACTGCTAGTGCCCAGCTCAGACGAGAACCCTTGGGCAGAGGGCCTGCGTTATTTTGTTTCTCCTTTCTGTTTGATCTGAACATTCAAGGTTCAGCGTCGGCAAAAATGAAACCACCAGAAAGGGGTACTGAGGGTTAGGGGTATAAATTTAAAATCATTTGTATAATGAGTAGCAAATTGGCTTATTCTCTGGAGAGAAAAGTGTCTTTCTGGTAGGTTGATTGGAGACACCTTTCCTTTGCAGGAGTCTGTCCCAAATGAATCTAAATTTGAGTCACATCTATCCAAAAGAGTATCTGTATCCATGGAACACAGATCTCTATGGCCCTGTAATCAGGCAGGAAGTTGCTATCTAACTTGAGAACAAGCTGTGAAGTCCCACAGAGCCAAGTTCAAATGCTGGCTCTACCCTGACTATAGTTAACAATGCTACTGTATCACATACTTGCAAGTTGCTAAGAGTAGATCTTAAATGTTCTTGACACACACACACACACACACACACACACACACACTCCGGATTATTTTCCTAAACCCATTTCCTCCTTTGTAAAATGATTGCAACAGTAACCTTTTGGGATAAATTCTATTGTATTGAGAGACATCAATGAGAGTTAGGCTGCCAAGCATTTGGCACAGGGCCTGCCCCATATGCTCACTATATGAAAGCTAGTATTATCCACAGAGATTCTATACTAAGCACTTTTTCTAACTTTCAGAAAAAAATTGTCATTTGCACACCAAGAGAGAAATGAAGTTAAAATACCAAACCCTAAAATATTCAGATGTTAAATAAACACACACAAACACACACACACACAGACTCAAACCGGCACATTTATTCAGACAAGAAACACGTGCTTTATTTCAAGATACTAACTCCACCTCCGTGTAACAGGAAGTCAGGATATTTCACTTCACAACCACACGATATCAAAATACAGGAAAAGTCTCTGATGTGACCAGTGCCTTTAAACTGACTCTGTCTGGGAACAGTTTGATGTGTAGATGTGCTTTTCGAATTTCATGAAACCACCAGAAAGTGGAGAATGGAATTGGTGACCTAATCTGACAAAGAGCTGTCATACAGTGTGTGACTTCACAGGTGTTCTGAAAGAATTAGAACTATATTGCAAGCATTCAAGAAAAATGAAATGGCCAACTCAGAGATCGTTTTAACAATCCTTCACTCATTTCGTGTGCACTGTGGATATTTTACATCCTTTTCCCATTTACGCTCATAATTCTGTGAAGTAGGTATTACCCCACCTTAGGAAGGAGGGCACTGAAGCTCAGGAGGAGCATTTATCCAGCAGGCTAGTGACAAAGCTGAGACGTGCCTGTCCCCCAGTACAGTGTTTAGACACAGTGCCAACTCTCATGTAGTGCCTTGAGGATGTGTTCAGAGATTTGGATTTGTGCTCTTTGCATTAATATAAGAATGCATAATCAGAAATAACTACTCTACCAGAAATACGGAAACACAGTCTAAATTCTGGCCTTGTGGATGAGTGTGTGTGTGCATGCACGCATGCGCGCACACACATGCATGCTAGAAATAGAATAAAGCCCAACAGAGTAAAGACTGAGAAGGGCACAGTGAAGATCTGTCAGCACATCCGAAATGGCCAGAGGTAGCGAGGTGGCAGCTGGGATCAATCTCCAGTGCATATACTCTCTCTGGTACTTGTCTAAGTATTTTTCGTATGTTTAGTCATTCAATTCTTTCAACATTCTCATGGGGTAGGTATAATCATTATTCATAGCTAATAGATGAGACCATGAGACCAAGAAATATTAGGGAATGTATTTTAATACTGTACAGCCCACAGGATGGGAAGCCAGGCATTCTGGCTCTAGAGCCTACCCTCTTGACCATGACTCTAAACTCTTTCACCGGAAGTGGGGACTTCGTTCAGGACCTTTCTCATGGTTCCTGAAGTCAGGCACATACATGGACACCTTCTTAGTGTGATGGAGAGAGAGGAGCTTCAGCTCTGAATGAGAGATGGATTTGAATCATATTTATGTTGGCAAATCCTAAATTTCTTTGTCCTCATCTAAAAAATAGATCAGTTATTTTTATATTAATTACGTGAAGCAATGGACCCAGAGGAGCTATTTAATAAGTTATACTTATGGCAATGTAGGGGGCCCACCCTGGTGACCCCAGCCCTTCAAGGTGCTAAGGAGCTTGGCTCTCAGGATTGGCCAGGGGGAAGTGGGAATTAAATCTCTTCTTCCTTCTTTGGTTCCCCTCCCTCAGTCTTACAGGACATAGGGTATCATAAGGGTGTTTGTAGCAACAGCAGCTCTTAATGTCAGTGGTAATCCTAGCCGTGCTCAGAGAGCTTCAGCTGCAGCCTGATGGGACTCTCAGATACTGCTTGAGACGTGAACGTAGCACGATTGACTGAGCCTATAGAAAAGGAGTTTTCGCCCTGGCCGGTTGGCTCAGTGGTAGAGCGTTGGCCTGGCGTGCAGAAGTCCTGGGTTCGATTCCCGGCCAGGGCACACAGGAGAAGCGCCCATCTGCTTCTCCACCCCTCCTTCTCTCCTTCCTCTCAGTCTCTCTCTTCCCCTCCCGCAGCCGAGGCTCCATTGGAGCAAAGATGGCCCGGGCGCTGGGGATGGCTCCTTGGCCTCTGCCCCAGGCGCTAGAGTGGCTCTGGTCACAACATGGCGATGCCCAGGATGGGCAGAGCATCGCCCCCTGGTGGGCAGAGCGTCACCCCCTGGTGGGCGTGCTGGGTGGATCCCGGTCGGGCGCATGCGGGAGTCTGTCTGACTGTCTCTCCCCGTTTCTAGCTTCAGAAAAAAAAAAAAATATATATATATATATATAAAAAAACTGCAAGAGAAAAGGAGTTTTCATTTATTTTTAATTAAACATTATTCTTTTCCCATATCCACCAATAGAGAGAAAATTAATGAATATTTAAGTAGAAGAAGAATTTTGTTGGTGGTAGTTCAGATAATAGAAACAAACAAGTCGGGTTTGGTAAAAAGTAGAGATATTCCTAACAACAATAGTTTTTCAAACTGGGCTTTTACTCTGAAGACAGTTTATATATCATTTTAAAAAGACTTAGTCTTTCGATTGCATGGTCATGACTTGTTCAGTCTAGCTCCTTCAGACAAAGGAAACTGGATCCCTCTCCCATAGTGAAACATGAATGAGCCAATCACTCATCCATCCTCCACAAGTTTTATTCAGTAAAAACAATAGTATAATAGTTGAGCAGGATGGTGCCATTCTATAGATAAGGAAACTGACACACAGTCATTAAGAGATGTGTCTAAATCATAGAGCTAATAAGTGAAGAAACATGTCTAAATCATAGAGCTAGTAAGTGATGATGTTACAAAGGCCGGTCTCAGAGCTTGTGTTCTTAATCACTATGCTAGACTAATTCAGTAGAGAATATACTCAAGGAAGGAAACAGAGCTCACAGTGTCAGCCTAATTAAAGGAATCCCAATAACTCCCAAAGTATAGGACTTTGGTACAACTACGATGTCAATCCTAGAGTTTGGAACCCTTTCCATGGACTCTGGGGACAGTTACCAATCTGCAGGGAGAATCAGAGGACTGTCTCAAACCTGGTTGATAATAGGAGAGCAGAATTATTGATCAGAGATATTGACTCTGCATTTTGATTACAGTCACCCTCTTCTGATCAATGTGACTCTGTGGATGTCATGCTCCCATGACATCCACAAATTGGCTACACTTCCTGTGCGAAAGAACAAGAAAACCAATGCACAGAGAAGCAAATTCTCCCAGGACTTCTCTGACACGTTGGAAAGGAGGGTAGGAGCTCTTTGCTTTACTGACAGAGAAATGGTCCTGGGCCATGAAGAGAAATTCTCCCTTTCCAGGAGAGACCATGGATGGGACAACCAGAGCAGATCTCTACCTTCTTCAAATAATTTCAAGACTTAGACTAGAAAAGTTCACCTCTTGGGCCCACAACCCTTTGAATCTGGTAATTTAGGTGAAGGCCACTTATCAGGGAGAATGTTCCCAGTGCCAATAAACTTGGTTAGGTTGAAATAAACCTTTTAGAACTTTTATTCACTGTAGGTTTGTTTGTTTTTTTCATAGTGAATAATTAACCCATATACTTAATGCTCTAAAATGATAAAATTAGGATACACTGGTTCCCATATTGTCATCATATAACTAAGGAGCCACATTCACATAAGAAAGCAATACTCACACTGATGTCATTTTTAAAGTTGACAGAGCAGGAATAAATCTCAGAATTTATTTCAGTGAATGAACCTGGACTTTCTGAGATAGAATGCTTGTTCTGTCTAGTAGAATTGTTTGCCTTTGCACATAACAGGACAGGGCAAATATTTATTGACTAACTATAAGAAAATTTGTTTACTGATAATAAAGAAATTAAAAAGGCAAGTCTCGATTAAATACTACTATTCTAAAGTATGGGTATGATGTTGAATATTATTTGCTTTCTATAAATTTATACTAGATTGTCTTCCTAAAGCTCAGTCTAAACTATTATGCACATTTGTACTTATAAATTAAAACAAAACAAACAAACAACAACAAAAAACAGGATAAGCTGTATAGTGATTCTTATTTTCATTGACCAAAAAGATACTTAGGACATTAGACTTACTAATCTTGATTTAAAATTGGTATTTTCAGGCTTTTTAAAAATTGGAAATATAAAAATAATACAGAAAATTTATAAGATAGAGAAAATTGAATACTCATTAAGGTATATGACCTCCGAGTACTTTTCTTTATAACAACCCTTTTTATGTTCTTGCTTATATGAACAATTCCTTTGTTTTTCTTCCCTCTCATTATTGGGAATTACAATTTGACAATCTAACAAATGCACATTAAATTCAGAATGTGCTTCTTTTAGAAGATAAATGTTTATCTTCCTTATAGATTTATAACTGCACCAAACCCAACCTTTATTCCAAATGCCATAGAATTTCAGCACTCACAGAATCTAAGTTCCTAATTAGAATTAGAAGGAAAAAAACTACATCAAATAATCAAAGACCTATTTAAAATACAGTTGAAACAAATTACCTCTGGATGCTAATTTGAATATTTTCCTAACTCTTGCTTTTTCTAAATTATAAAATAAATATAATACCAAAATGAAAGATTTTTTTAAATGAGAAAACTCAATAATCATCTGGGTACCCACATAATTATTTTCAATTGTGCATATATCATTGATTTCTTTAGCCTGGTGCATTTATATTACACAGTTGGAATTGTACCATATTCTTATTCTCAAATTTGACTTATTCTCATTATTTTCATAAATGTCTTTTAGTGATGATTTGCTGGGGTATTTTTCATTATTGAATATCCAATAAGTAACTAAAAGTGTCTGCCACACAGTAGGTGTCATAAATACTTTAACAAAAAATGAAAAGAAAAAAATGTCGAAGTGCCCAGAAGTTCCATAAAGGATGTAGTATCTTTTATACTATAGGACAGAACTATAGTTGATGCTCAGGAGACAAAAAGTATGAGGTAATGAATAATAATGCTATTCTTCTCACTTTCTTCAGAAAATGTCCCAGCCTTAAATCTGGTATGACCTTTGGGTTCTGCAGGGCTGGCCTTGGGCTTGTTATTAAAGGCTGTGCCTGTCATGCATTGCCATAGTTCCAAGGGCATAAGGTGTCTGCTCTCCTTTGATAATGAGATCAAGCAGCCCATAGTCTGGGCAGCTGAACAAGGACAATCTAAGGAGAGGAAGGTGAAGGTAAGGACCAGCAGGGTAGAAAAATCCATACTACTTCTGTGTGATACAATTTCTAGCACTTCTTCATAAATGTATGATTTTTTAGAATTGTAATAATTGTGTGTGGCTTTTGTAATATACTTTTGTCCATGTGGCTACAAAGAACAGTAGTGTTATATGTAGCAGTGTATTCCTAGTTTGAATTCTATAGTAATAGGATAGGACTTCTGGAACATGGTAATTAAGGAAAGTTCGCCCCCTGGTGGATATCATTCCTCTTTTGAAAACAATGCTAATACAAATATGTATGCCTCCCTATCCACATCTACCAGCTTCCTGTATTTGGATAAGCAGATTTCAGGAAGTGACTTTGGATAGTGAGGAGTACCCACATCTGACCTGTTCCTGGGTTTTCGATAATAAATTGTGAGAGTTTGGGTAGGGGTAGAGAATACTTATTTCAAGCATGCCTTTCTCATAAGCAATTTCAGCACTACTTTACCTCTCCAATCCCAATGCTTCCAGTGGGGAGGCCACTAGGTGTTTGGGAATATGAAGGGTGGGTCACTTGTGAGGATGAGGAATACAGAACCCTTGACTTGCAGATAGTCCAACAGATCATATTTACTCATTAAGGCAAAGAGATCTAGAAAAAAGTCTAGATTAGAGATACAGAAATGATAGGGAAGTCTTTTAAGGATAAACTCTGTCCATTTAAAAATTAGGCCTGCAAGGCTCCATTGGAGCAAAGTTGGCCCAGGCGCTGAGGATGGCTCTGTGGCCTCTGCCTCAGGCGCTAGAATGGCTCTGGTTACAACAGAGCGACACCCCAGATGGGCAGAGCATCACCCCCTGGTGGGCGTGCCGGGTGGATCCCGGTCGGGCACATGCGGGAGTCTGACTGCCTCCCCGTTTCCAACTTCAGAAAAATACAAAAAAAAAAAAAAAAATTAGGCCTGCACCCTCATGGCACTTATGGTCTACACATTCCAAAGCTGTTATATTTTTATAATGTAAAATACATTCCAAATTGCAAGGACACATACATTTGACACACAACTCACTCACAACCTGAGTGGCATTTTGGCACAGTGGCTTCAAGACGTCAGCCTCAGACAGTTGTGTTTGAATCCCACCTCTGATACTGGTTGAGGGCAGTATTTCACAGTAGTGATATGCAGGCTCTGGAGCTAATTCAACTTCCGTTCAAACCCCAGCTCTATCATTTAACACTTTTGTGACTTTAAGCAAGTTACTTAACCTCTCTGGCCTCAGTTTCTTCATCTGTGAAATGAGCATATTAGTACCTATATCACATAATGGTTGTGGAAATATTAGAGGTATTTGGAAGGATGCCACCAGTACATAGTGTTTGATAAATGTTACTATTGTGAGGTAGTGTCTTCTATCTACACAATTTGATATTTTGAAATTTGTGGTACATCACTGGTACTAGTATAGATATGCTGTCATTAAAAATCCATATATGGTCTGACCAGGTGGTGTTGCAGTGGATAGAGCATTGGACTGGGACACGGAGAACCCTGGTTCGAAACCCCAAGGTCGCCAGCTTGAGCGCGGGCTCATCTGATTTGAGCAAGGCTCACTAGCTTGAGCCCAAGGTTGCTGGCTTGAGCAAGAGGTTACTTGGTCTGCTGTAGCCCCTGGTCAAGGCACATATGAGAAAGCAATCAATGAACAACTAAGGAGCTGCGATGAAGAATTGATGCTTCTCATCTCTCTCACTTCTTGTCTGTCCCTATATGTCCCTCTTTCTCCCCCTGTCACAAACCCCCCCACAAATCCATATATGAAAATTGACATGTAAGTGAATATTATAATGTATGTGTGTAGGTACAAGACTTTTGTTGGAGGAAGTAGATGGTGTCTGAAGTTCTATATAAAGTGGATTCCCTTAATATACTGATTCCAGTTCTACATGCAATTTAAGATACTTGTATTTGCATTACATATGTGTAAGGATGCTTTTTTCTTAAAATAGAGTTTAATATTATTTCACAGTGCTTAAAACCTTACTGTTTTTCACAGAGAAAATAATCTAGAGGGACACACACCAAACTAAAAACAATAGTGGGGCCTATATATTTTTTCTTTCATTTTGGATTTCTTTGTATTGTGTTAATTTTATAATGAAAAAAATTAGAGACATACATTAAGATGTATGTGCTGAAAGTAAAACAAGAAAGCAACACTTTTGTGTTAAAATACCAGTATCTCGATTCTTTACTCTCTCTCCCTTTTAGGGCAAACAGATTTACAGAGAAACTCCACTGCAAAGCCCAGCGCAAATACAGCCAAGTACACAGCCTGAAAGGAAGATGGCAGCAGTGGGCCGATGAACACGTACAATCCCAGAAGCTCAACCCTTTCAGCGAGGAGTTTGATTACCAGCTGGCCATGTCCACCCGCCTACACAAGGGCGATGAGGGCTACGGCCGCCCCAAGGAGGGAACCAAGACCGCGGAAAGGGCCAAGCGGGCCGAGGAGCACATCCACAGGGAAATCACGGACATGTGCTTCATCATCCGCACCATGGCTCGTCACAGACGCGGCGGCAAGGTCCAGGTGACTTTCGGAGAACTCTTTGACAGATACGTTCGTATTTCAGATAAAGTAGTGGGCATTCTCATGCGTGCCAGGAAACACGGGCTGGTTGACTTTGAAGGGGAGATGTTGTGGCAAGGCCGAGATGACCATGTTGTCATTACTCTACTCGAGTAAACCTTCAACAACAGAACTTGACCTCACACTATCGTCTTAACACTAAACGCTAATTTAGTAAAAGTTAAACTGCAAACAGCTCTGTAATAAGTTAGTAAATATTAAAACAATTTTTACATGAATGACTTTTTGGCACTCTATTCCTGAGGAAGTTAGAAGATTTTAAGAGGCACATACAAACGTTTGAAATTCCAATGACCCTTTTAGGCAAAAGTGTTTGGCTATTCATTGCAGAAATTATTACAGACCTTCAGTAAAATAATTATTACATCTAAGAAGAATGCTGAGTTTAGGTAAATATCAGCAGACTATGTTATGTCATTTTTCAGGGGAAGAAGAATAATTCCATTAAGTTTGACAAAACAAAACAAAATTTTCTAAGAAGCTTGACTCTGTACTATTATTTGGATCAGAGCAGTATTTACATAATAGACACACAAATAAAAATTTAGTTTTCAAATAAGGTAATAAAATTGTTCAAATTTCTCTATGGGCTGATAGTCTGACAGGTTTCAAAGTTAGCCGTGCTTCTGTCATTGGCGCAAGTCAAATAAAAACAGAACTGCTGGTCTTAGAACCAACAGAGAAGATGGTTATTAAATTCACCTTCGCTATGAAAGCAGAGCAGAGGTCAGAGATCAGATTTATCTGCCTTTGTAGGACTTCCTGGAGTTTATTTCTTCTCAAAACCACAGTAAGCCATGCTGCCTATGTATGTCAATATATAATGAAGTAGAAATACAGAAAATTCCACAATAAAGTGGAATGTTCAAGTAGAAGAATCTGATAGACTCATTGGGAAATTGGAAACAGATTTGAGACATTCATTTCTTCACACTCTTAAGTTTATAAAATCTCTGACAATTATAAAACAGCAATATTAGTTCTGCCAAAGTGAAAAAGGTATTGTTTAATGATGCCAATATTTGACAGAAATCTGCTACCTGTCATTTTTGCTGTTAGATTTAATGTGCTTTATATAATTCTAAGAGAAAACAATAAAATGTGAGATTACAATTTTTACTGAACTCAATAGAAATTACTAAATTATATAGCACTTTAGTGTTAAATACAGAAATTCATGTCAAATTATGATACCTCAAAAATAATAGACATTCATAACTGTTAGGTGTTAGGCTTAATATAAAGTATGAATTAAATTAATATAGGAATTACTTTTGTTTTCATGTATGATTCCTTTAAAGTTCCAATTATTTCTTAAAGGCTTGTACATTTTTGTTTCCATATATTAAAGTTTATGACCAATATTAATAATATTAATAAGTAGAATTCCATGTAAGATGTATACTTCTCTCACAACTATAAACCTATGTCAAAATTTTAAGATACTACATCAATAAAAGATATTTTCTTGTACTTCCTGTTCTTGTGATTGGATTATTTTTACTACTTGTTTAGAATAAAACAAAATTATAGAGTGCAACTTGAGTTTCTTGTAGTCATCAGAATATTTAGACCAAGACTTCAAAAGAGGTTCCTCATATTTAACTCTAGACAATACCAGTTTATATAGGCACTGACACATAGCCTTCAAAGTACAATTTGTTGGAATTTGAGGAAGGATTTAAGAAATCTTTTCAGAGAGCTTATATTAACTAATACTCGTCTGAACAAGGTGTGGCTGTGAAGTCAGAAAGGTAGCTCCTCCTTAAAGGAAAATGACTGCTATGTGTGGTTTTTTTTTTTATCCTAAAAATTCCATGATAGGAAAATCCAGTTGAAAACTTAGGGCTTTTAGAGGAAAAAAATAAGTAGAACTCAGGAGGCAAAGAAACTAACAGAGGTCCTCATATTTTTATAATTACCAAAATAATGTATGAAACAATTATAAATGAAATATACCAACAGCATTTTACCACTGATATTTCTAAATTCCTAATAATACGTTCTGTACAATGGGGTTTCCAAATCTTCAGGATTTTCCTCTTTCAAACTTTCAGTAAGATATTTAAAGAGATTTTGGGCTGTTGACACGTACTCATTTTCACCTCTTCTGTTTAGACCTCCAAATGTTTGATGCCTTTCAGCTTATAACTTGATGTTTTATGACTTCTTGATTCCCAAGTTCACTCTGGCCTCTTACACCAGGAGGGAAGTTCTGCACTTGGGTTTTCTTTCTTCCCCTAGTGTCTAAAAATGAGGCTGCACCTATATTCCTAGTTTGCTTTTTCCCTTGCCTTCCTAAACTCAAGATGCTGTCTTCTTTAATACTCTCAACAGGTGCTGTTTCTCACATGCTATGGCAATAATTCTGGGTAAACTATAATGTGTGCCTGTGACCTCATGTTCAAGGACCAATTCCTGTGCTTTAGATTAAGTCTCTCTGTTCAGGGATTATAAGAGGAGCAGGAGCCCATCTGGCTAAAGTGCTTCATTAGGATTCCTAGAGTATTAATTTCCATTCCTATTTCCTAGGATACTCCTTAGCACATACACAATAAGGACAATTAATGTTTGCTGATTTATTTAATTTATGAATGTGCAGTAGGACCTAACCTCTTAGAGGTTTTCAGAAAGTTATGGTTCAATGATCATCCCAACAAAGGGTCATCTGATTACAGTGAAGGCCTAGGTTTGGTGAACATGTCAGTATATAACAAAATTACATTGCATTTCCTTTTTGACAGAAATTTTCCTAAAGCTACCACTCAAACAATATAAAAATACTTATGCATAATGCACTGTGCATTATTTTCCATTGCAAATTACTGCAAGAACCTACTATATATAAGAAAATGGTTGGATATAATATGGTTTATCCATACAATAAATGCAACTCTAAGATCTTTAGGAACTGAAATAGGGTAATTTTTAGTGTGTATATATACACTGGATTATTTATGTGTTTTCATATATATAATCTATATTTTGAAAATAGGGATGGGTGGAAATGGTTTGAAAGAGACAGAAGAAAGTTCCACAAGATAAAAATTTGGGGAACTTTAAAAAATACTGACATAAGCCCTGGCCGGTTGGCTCAGCGGTATAGCGTCGGCCTAGCGTGCGGAGGACCCGGTTTGATTCCCGGCCAGGGCACATAGGAGAAGCGCCCATTTGCTTCTCCACCCCTCCGCCGCGCTTTCCTCTCTGTCTCTCTCTTCCCCTCCCGCAGCCGAGGCTCCATGGGAGCAAAGATGGCCCGGGCGCTGGGGATGGCTCTGTGGCCTCTGCCTCAGGCGCTAGAGTGGCTCTGGTCGCAACATGGCAATGCCCAGGATGGGCAGAGCATCGTCCCCTGGTGGGCAGAGCGTCGCCCCATGGTGGGCGTGCTGGGTGGATCCCGGTCGGGCGCATGCAGGAGTCTGTCTCTCCCTGTTTCCAGCTTCAGAAAAATGAAAAAAAAAAAAAATTAAAAAATAGTGACATATACAAAAAGTAAAGCTTAAGTAAATATGAAAAAAATAAAAATTGGGTACAAAGATAATAAATGTAGTTCTATCTCAAATGATTAAAATAAGCACACAAGAAAAATGAAATGTACATGACTTTCGAATACAATAATTTGATTAAATGCCTTCAATCTAAAAACAAAAAACTACAAATAAATATTAAAATCTACTTAATATGGGTGTACAATTCTATCATGTATGTCATCAGATTAAGGAAATGAGTAAATATACTGATGTCATCACTGTGGAAGAAAAGACATACAAATATGGAATAAAGGAAGACAAGGAAGAATCTGCAATGCTAAATTGGAATTAGAGGCATCAGTGTGCATTTATGACATGTGCATTTATTTCCTACCTCTGTCTCCTGAAGGCCCTAGAAGCAATCCCACCCCAGCAGCAACAAGCCAGCAACAAGCTAACACCCAGATTTCAAAGTGCTCGTCTCCTTAAAAGGAAACATGTCTACTTAAGTGACTAATTCTAGGATTGGGTTGTAGAAACTACCTATAAATCTGGAACATCTTATTGAACCAGAAGCAAGCGTTTACAGACATGCACAGAAGCCAGCTTGATTGGGTTCCCACTGGTTAAATCTAGTACACAAATGGATTATAGAAGATTTTGAATTTAAGAAAGTAACCCATCAGTCCATACTAATAAGAGATATTCTTAAATGATGGAGAAAGGAAAAGCCAAATAATAAATGTGGTGGGAAGAACAATTATTTTGCAACCATTTTAGTAATTCAGACAAGAATCCTCAATGTATACCAAAATCCTCAATGTATATATCTCAATGTATACTTAGAATTGATAACTTAGATATCTAGGGTATCAAAATAGCTCCCACACATGCCAAATTAATTACAGAAGGAAAAATAGAGAGAGTGGAGAAACTTGGGAGACACTTCCTTGATTAACACTCAAAGTCACCACCAATAAGGGGATAAACAGTTATTACGTGCATCCTAATATGAAGCAGAGGACAGAATATCACTTCTGTGGTTTTGCTGTCCCAGATGCTTAAGGTGAATGTAAATATGTGAAAAATTCAGACAAATCCACATTGACTCAACCCTGAACTCTTCAAATATATCAATCATAAAACAGAAGTGACGTAATGAACTCTTCCAGCTTACAGGTCATAGAGATAGAACTAAACGCAACGAAGTTTCCTGGATGGATCATGGAACAGAAAAAATGTTTCAAAGGGTATCATTAGGACCATTGGCAAAATTAAAAAATGGATTGCATATTAAACATAGAACTGTATGATGTTAAACTGCCTGAATTTGATCACTGTACTGTGGTACTAAAAGGATATCCTTGTTTTTAGGAGATACATGCCCATATTTACGTCCAGTGTAACAGAGTTAGTCTCAGCAAAATCACAGGTAGGTAGGTGTGTGCAGTGGGGGAGATGCTGGGGAGAGGAGAGAAAGAGAAAATAGTACTGTAAACATTCTAGTACATGTCTCCTTGATAAACAAATACACACAGTACCATTGCATATGTACCAAAGAGTTAAATTTGCTGGTCAAATGCTCACCTTTAGTACATACTTCTAAAAAAGTATTCCTAAATGTTAAATTTCACATTGTCTTTCAAAATATACCACTCACAAAAGTTAGGGGATATTTTATCACTTATTTATTTTGAAATATCCCCTAATTTTTGTGAGCAGTATAGTAGTTATAGGCTACTTTTGTTCTGAGGAATTGCCAGTTTTGTCTTTTCTTCTGCACTTTGATTTGCAGTCATTTATATATTGTGTATGAGACCTTCATTAAATCTGTGTATTACAAAAAACTTCCACTCATTTTTTACTTTTAATGCTTTTGATGAACAGCTCTTAAAATTGTAATGTAGGGTATAATTTTTTCCTTTATAAATAGTGGTTTTGTGTTCCATTTAAGTGTATGTGTGACCTGGCCTGTGGTGGTGCAGTGGATAAAGCATTGACCTGGAACGCTGAGGTTGTCGGTTCAAAACTCTGGGCTTGCCTGGTCAGGCACATATGGGAGTTACTTCCTGCTTCTCTCTCTCCTCTAAAATGAATTAAAAAAAAGCGTACGTGTATCCTAGATCACAAAAATATTCCATATTTTAAAATGAATAACAGTACTGCTTTACCTTTCACACTTAGATACACAATCCGTAATTAATTTTTATGTGTGGTGCGAGGTAGGTCAAGATTTTCTGTTCTACACACATCCAATTAATCCAGTGCCACTTACTGAAAAATCATCCTCTCCATAAGCAGCAGCGACATCCTTTGAAAAAAGTACTTCATTTCTGGACTCTCAATTTTGATTCATTCCTTTGTATATTCTTTAACCAATACCACATTGTCTTACTCAGTTTTTTTAATAGATCACGATATCTGCTATTTAAAGATGACAGCCTCATTCTTCAGTGTTGTCTTAGCTATTCTTTGCTTTACATTTCCATAAAAATTATAAAGCCAGCTTAATTCCCACAAAAATAAACCTAGCTGAGACTTTCATTGCTGATACAAAATGATTTTGGAGAACTGGCATCTCTCACTATTGTCTTCCAATAAAGAATATTCTTCTTTGATAGGTGTTTTCTTTTTGTCCTACAGTCAGTATTTTCAATGGTATTATAAATGATAATATTTTAAGCTTCATTCTTTAATTGTTCTTTGAACATAAAAAGTGAAAGGTTTTTATTCTTTTTTAAAGATATTGAACTTGTATTTATGGACCTTAAAAATCAATTAATTCTAACAGTTTGATCTTTTTGGAATTTCCTATGTCCACAATCATGTCATATACAAAGACATTTAAAATTCTTCTGTCCTAATTCTTATACCTTTTCTTTTTCTTGCTTTACTGCATTGATTGTGACTTCCAGAACCATGTTAAATAGAAGTGGTGACAGCAATGATCATTATCAGGTTTTATTCATCTCTGGGAATACACTTTCAATACTCACTGTTAAAGATGATGCTTCCTATATACATGTCTCAAGGATAATTTTTAAACAGTTAGAAGGATCCCTTCTTTCCTAGTTAGCAGAGAGCTGTTAATCATAAATTGGCAATAAAATTAATCAGTTGCTTCTTTTGTTTCTATAGAGATCATATTTTTTTTTGTATTTTTAAGTATTTTTTCAATTACAGCTGACACACAGTATTATGTTTCAGGTGTACAATATAGTGATTAGACATTTATATAATTTACAAGCTGACCACCCTGATAAGTCTAGCACCCATCTGACATCCTATTACCTTGGCTCTATTACCTACGCAGTACTTTCTATCCCCATGATTTTTATAACTGGCATTCTGCACAGCTTAATTCCTTCCTCTTTCCTACCCAACACGTGAGCCCCCTCCCATCTGGCAACTATCAGTTTGCCCTCTGTATCTATGAGATTGTCTGTTCAGTTATTGCTTTTTAGATTCAATATAGAAGTGAAATTATGGTATTTGTCTTTATCTGACATCTCATTTAGCATATCTTCTAGGTCCATCCATGTTGTTGCAAATGTCAAGATTTCATTCTTTTTTACGGCTGAGTAGTACTCTGTTGTATATATGCACCATTTCTTCATCCACTCATCTATCGATGGACACTGAGGCTGCTTCCATATCTTGGCTATTGTAAATAATGCTGCAATAAACACAAGGATGCACATATCTTTTCAAGATAGTGTTTGGGTTTCTTCAGATAAACAACCAGCAGTGGAACGGATGGATCTTTCTTTAGTACTGCTACTACAGCTCCCCCTGCCCCACTTGCATTTGTATGAATTATTTTCTTCTGTCCCTTTCCTTTGAGTCTTTCGATCTGAAGTGGGTCTCTTGTAGGTACCATGTATATGTCTTCTTATCCATTCAGCCACTCTATGTCTTTTGATTAGAGCATTTAATCCACTTACGTTTAAAGTAATTACTGATGGTAAGACTGTTCTGGAATTTTACTTTTTTGAAAAACTGTCAAGTTTTCATGTTAAATCATGCTCGCCTCAAAAGCAATTATCAGAAGTCCTCCCTTAGCCAAGATCTGGAAGCAGCCCAGGCTTCCATCAGCAGATGATTGGATTAAAAGCTGTGGTGCATTTACACAACAGAATACTACTTGGCTGTAAAGAAAGAAATCTTACCCTTTACAAAAGCATGGATGAATCTGAAGAGCATGATGCTAAGAGAAACAAACCAGTGAGAGAAAGACAAACACCATATGATTTCACTTAAATGTGGAATCTAATGAATCAAATGAACTAAGGAGCAAAAGAGTCTGATTCATTCACAGAGAGTGGGCTGACAGCTGTTGGGGAGAGGGGAGGTTGAGGGTCTGAGTAGGGCTGGAGGCATTGAGCAAAAAATAAAAAAAGAGCCCTGGCCGGTTGGCTCTTGGTAGAGCGTCAGCCTGGCGTATGGAAGTCCTAGGTTCGATTCCCGGCCAGGGCACACAGGAGAAGCGCCCATTTGCTTCTCCACCCCTCCCCCTCTCCTTCCTCTTTGTCTCTCTCTTCCCCTCCCACAGCCGAGGCTCCATTGGAGCAAAGACAGCCTGGGCGCTGGGGATGGCTCCATGGCCTCTGCCTCAGGAGCTAGAGTGGCTCTGGTAGCAACAGAGCGACGCCCTGGATGGGCAGAGCATCGCCCCCTGGTGGGTGTGCCGGGTGGATCCCGGTCGGGCGCATGTGGGAGTCTGTCTGACTGCCTCCCTGTTTCCAGCTTCAGAAAAATACAAAAAAAAAAAAATTAAAAAAATAATAATAAAAAAAATTAAAAGAAGAGAAAACCCTCATGGACACAAACATCAGTGTGGTGACTGCTGGGAGGGGAGGTGAGGAAGGAGTAGGGGGAATGATTATGACAATGGACAGACGTGACTTGGGGGGAACATACAATATAGTGCACAGAGATGGGCTGTAGAATTGTGCACCTGAAACCTGTATAATTTTGTTAACTAGTGTCACCCCAATAAATTCAGTAAGTAGGAAAAAAATAATATACCCAGTTTGTAAGTAAAATACCTGACAGGTATCCTTAAGTCTTTCTGACATTCAATAACCAAAACCTGTTCATCCTAACTCCTTTATTAAGTAGGTGTTATTTTTATTCAGTTTATGAGGAAAGTGAAGCACAGAGAGGTGAAGCAAGAACTAGCATCTCAGAGTTCTTACTCAAAATGCTATACTGACTCCTATCAAATGGTAGTGGAAGGGGTTTTGATACATTTCAACTGATAAAAAATAAAAAACAAAAACAACTCAGATCTCCTGAACATTGTTAGGAATGAACTTTTTAAAAAAAATGATGGAATATTTCTTTAAATTTGATTTGTACGGAAACATCCAATTTGATGTACTGGTACCAGTTCCTCACTAGGCCATCCAACAGAAACATTAAAGCACTGTGCACGGCTCCTCTGCCTCTTCCGCGCCCTGACCATTTCTTCAGCATTTTAATGAAGCAAAATTGCTCAAACTTCTCACACTGTAATTTGGTCTCTTTGTTCCAGAATGCTGAAACTGGGATGGGTGACTATTTATTTTTAGTTATCCATTTCACAGATGCCTCTTCATGAAGTTCATCATTGTTCTTTACATCAGAGAGGTCTGCAACTAGCAAAGACACATCGGCAATGACAGAGCTGCCCCCATTAGGAAACTACAGGTTTTAGGCCAGCACTTTCAAGTAAATGTGCCCATCAGATCTCTTTTCACTTCTAACTCATCTGGCAAAGAATTAAAGTAACATTCTACGTCATTCATATGTTTGACATCAATCCAAAAAGCTTGAGCCAAGGCTTTTTGTAAAGGAGTTGCGTAGATATAAATGCTGTTTTGTTGAACTGTCCATAAACGTTTTATTAAATGATTAGGACCAATGGACCAGCCAAACTTCTAGCTGGTTACACTGCAAGTCCTTCCAGCACTTCCTATGGTTACTGTTCTCTCCCACATACCTGGAAAAGTAGCTCTTTTAAAGTGCTTCTTTCCAGTATGTACAAGCCATTCATAAAGTTCACTACTGATGCAGTGTGTCACATGTGATGTAATGGTTAGCAATTACCTGGAGTTCCTCTTAGGTACTATTATTATGACTTCATCTCACTCATCAATTAATCCTTGAATGGCATTAAAAAGAGAGCCATATGATCCTACTGTCACAAGAATTTCTTTATTTGGATCGATTTGACTTTGCTAAATCTTTTCATACAAGCAAGATAGACCTTTCACAAGTGATGGATGAATAAGCAATCTTTGATAATTCTTTAACATACATAGGAGGGGATATATCTGGAAGGCCTTGCCAAGATTACAACAGAGGGGGTCTGTGGCCAACTTGGTAAATTCAATTCACTCATTACTATCAAGGCCTTTGATCTGTTTTGCATTTTTAAATTTCAAAGACATTTTAGCAGAAGTAGAGAATCTGAAGATTTTTGAAGAACAGTCTTCAGAAATTCAGTTCTACTGCCAAGGAAGCAGTTTCCTGAGCCAAAACCATGCTCCTTCGGGACAATTGACTCCAGGGCAGAGTCTTGCCTGGTGGTCTGGGGTTGGGAGGTGGGGGCAAAGCCTGGGCAAGGACTCACACGGGAAGGGAGTCAGAATGCGTACCGGTTGAACGGCGGCCGGAATCCCAGACTGGAAAGGACTGGATGGGAAGGAAAGGTGCAGTGCTGGAGGGGTAGGGTGCAGGATGAAGGCATACCTCTCCTACTCCCTAAATCTCTTTCAAATCTATGCCTCTTCTTTCATCACCACTGCTTCTATTCTTCTTCAGGCCTCAATATTTTCCCACTGGACTTGACAATGGGGCTTGTCTCTAGTTTTTCTCTCCACCAATCTATTTTCAGACATATTCATAAAGTGCAAATTTGATTATGTCATTCCTCTACTCACATTTTCTTAATTACTCCTATGAAATAAAAAAATAATTTCTTGGCACTGCACACAGCAACAAACCTCTTTATGACATTAGTCATACCTCACTATGCACTCCTCATCAAAAAAACAAAACAAAATATAATGTAAAAGTATCAAATTACTTGCACTTTTCTATATGTCAAGTGCCCTCTTACTCCCCCATTTTTAAAACTATGTTGCTCCCTATTTGAAAGCATTCCTCCATCACTACCACCTCCACCACCGTCATTAGAAGCGTTTTTACATCTAAAAGATAGTAATATGTTTAATCAGACTTCTTAGATATAAAAAATAAATTGATTTTTAATAAATCCGAACTCAAGTTTGTATTTATGTATTTAATTTTATTTGGTATACACCACTATGACCTTATTGTAATTGAAATCCAATACAGGATTTTTTTTTTTATTAGTCAACTCCACAAAGACAATAATACTGCTGTGGAAGACCAATGGGGGGAAACCCAATATATGTATTTACAATTCCCTATTTGTAAACATTTAATCTATATCCTGTTACTAAGTTATAGTGAGAGCTTTACATAGACAAGAAAACGATGCCCTGCATTTCTAGTCATATTCAGCAATAGCATATTAAATAGAACATCAGCTTTTCTTTACCATTAGCATTATGCTTTCTTTAGATAATTAAATTTTCAAAAGGTCTAAATATATTCAAGTGCTATACAACTAAAACTACTTAAACCAACATATTTGGCTTATAATTTCATTTTTAGAATAATTTAAAGTGCTATAAGCAACCTGGCAATCAACACTTTCTATAAGAACAAACTACCTTTAAACATTAATTTACAAGATAATATACAATTATCTTAATCAATATACAATAATGTTTATCTGGAATAGCTGAAATTTCAGCACAAAGTCACTGTCACATGTATAACAGCAGGATTTTGTTTGCATAACATGAAGCTTTGAAATTAACTGATGAATTATTGAAGTAATGGCTTATATTACTGGTTTCCTACAAAAGAGGATAAGAACTACTAGTATATTCTATCTTTTTTTTTGAGGTCACGTGACAGTAAGTTTGCATATTCAACAAGTCTACAGAGTTACAATATTGTCTACTATTATCATTGCCCTTTTATAACAGCAAATGCTAATGGTAACTAATAACATATACCACTCAAAAAATATCACAATTTTTTTTCCTCTTGAATAGGAACCTACATTTTGGGAGTTGGTGTGCAATAAGGCTAAAACAAAAGAACTATAAAACAGTATACCTGATACAAACGTTGAAAGAAATATGCATCTGTTTCATAGTTTTTGTACTTATAATGCCCTGCTAAGCTATGAATATATAAGTAGAATATTAATAAATCCAGTAGAATTGTCAAGTTCTCATTCTCCTTTGTCATTTTATAACTCTTTATCAGTTAATTCGATGCTGAAAGCATAGGCCCAAACCTGCAGATCATGTGCACTGAAGTCTATTTCAACCAGAATTCTTCTCAAATTTCATTTTCATTGAAATGAAACTGAGACGACCTGCAAAATTAGTACTGAGAATGTGGTGTGAAGTAAACCTAGAACTCGGGGTCTGTGGAGCATGCATTATTTTGGCATGTTTTTTCCTTCTTAAGAATGACTAAGTCGAGCATGTTTAACATTCACCTGTGCCAACCTCATGGAAATCGCAGTATTTAGTCTTCATTTCCTCGATGCCCTAATTAGACTGATCTAGTAAAACAATCAATACAGTTTTAAAAATAATAAACCAAACAGGTTTAACAAAAGAGCACCATCCTTTTAGGAGACTAAGAGATTGCAGATTGGAAATGAGCATTATGAACAAAATGCTGCCAAATTTTGACAAAACCCAAGGTTTTATACTGCATGGACCCATACTGGGGTCTAAACCTAAAGAATGCTGGGACAGAAACATGATTTTAAAAATAAATTCCAAAATTATACTAATAAATGGTGATACAGACTAATTTTAAAGCACAAGAAACATGTTACACTGTATTGCTTCCTGAACTTTCCAAACAATGCTTGTCCATGTCAAGTTTGGGCCATTATCCTGCAAGACAGCATTATATTTACTCAAAAGCCCAGATTTCAATGTCTTGAATAAAGAAATCTTCTTTCTTAGAAAGTGTATGATTCCCAAATGTTTTACAGGAATGGCTTCTTCCATGGTAGAGATCTCCATCCAGCCAAAGGGCAAATTCTCCCCTGCAATACACGGAACAGTTTTAACAATAACCTCTTAATCTTTATGCCCCGACTTGTAAAATAATAACTGAAGAGGCTGTGAAATAATTTAAATGAGACATTTCAATAACCAACAATTCTAAAATATTTAAATTTTCCAAACCTCTATTCTTTTCCACACTGATACAAGGTAATTTTGTTTTGTTAATATCCATTATAAAATCACTATTACTATACAGATCAAGGAATAAAATGAAAGCTCTAAAATTAACTTCATATAGAATTAACTTGTGAGACAAGTACTGCTCTGTAATTCTTTGGCTGGTATTATGGGTTTCTCTTAATTCTATGGTTTTAATATACAAGATGTGGCAAAATTAGGTTTACAGTTGTCCACATGGAAAATAATATAATAATTAATGAATAAAAATTTAAGAATAAACTCTGTGTTTCATGTGCTCACAAGTATAAAACCTACTTTTATGAATGGTGTAAGATTTCTTGTCAGTCATTTCAAAATAAAGATGACAAAAAATGAGTGATAAAAAGCAGATTTCATAGGATATATCAATGATATATAACTTAGGTAATGTTAAAAAAAGAAAAAGAATGACAGAAAAACCACAATGTCTGATGTCTGACCTGGTTAGGCAGTTTGCAACATGACTTGTTAAAAACAAGCAAATAAACAATAAAAATAAACAACTCAACCAAATTAAAACCTCACAGTTCAGTTAGAACAGCTCAAAAACTGTGGGCCTCTGCAGCCCAGACCAGAGGACCATAGGTGGCACAAATGCAGGCCTACTGTTGTGAATATGTGAAACACAGTTTATCCCTATATTATTATTCATTCACTGCTGTATAATCTACAAACAACTAGAAATCTATGTTTGCCTCACCCTATCTTTAACGTGAGTTTCTCAGAGGCAGACAAGTTCCACATTATCTATAATAAAATGTAGGGTTAATAATGATAAGGGTTCAATCTCTAATTCACAGTTTAGGAAACATCAGACTTAAGTTGCTCAAGGTCCCACACGTACTGTATGTTGAAGTTGGAATCTGATTCCAAAGGCTACGTTCAGTCTATCTGCATTACAATTTTAATTTCTTCTAGACTATTTGGAATTCTGGAATATCAAGTTCCTGCAGCTCCAATTTTCTGAGCCTGTACTCTTTTCTTTAAAGACAGTAACTTGTTTTCATTTATTATCAAATTAGCCAAAGGTTAGTTTAGTTTGCTGGTATGGTGGTGTATAATTAAAATCAAGTTCCGGCTGACAACTACTGATACCTGTATGTTATTTTCAAAGACTCAAGGCACCCACAACAGCTTAAAATTATAAGCTGTTTGCTTGTGAGACCTCCCTGGAGAGTTAACAAAATCACATGTTAGACTACCATTTTGGTAGGGCTGAATGACTGTACCTCCCCACCAAAAAACAAAAGGTGCAACTGGAACATGTAAACGTTATGTGCTGATTCCAATTCCAACAACTAAAGATAACATAGTCAGTTGTGTTTTGTTTTTGTGAAAGAGACAGAGAGAAACAGAGAGGGACAGACAGACAGGAAGGGAGAGAAGTAAGAAGCATCAATTCTTCATTGAGGCACCTCAGTTATTCACTGATTGCTTTCTCCTATGTGCCTTGACCGGAGGGCTACAGCAGACCGAGTGACCCCGCGCTCAAGCCACGACCTTGGGCTTCAAGCCAGTGACCGTGGGTTCATGTCTATGATCTCACGCTCAAGCAAATGATCCCACGCTCAAGCTAGTGAGACTGCGCTCAAGGAGGATGAGCCTGTGCTCAAGCCAGTGACCTTAGGGTTTCAAACCTGGGTCCTCTGTGTCCCAGTCCGATGCTCTATCCACTGTGGCACTGCCTGGTCAGGCAAGATAACATAGTTTTTAGTTACCTGGTTATGTCCTCTACAGAAGTCTATACAAAAACTAATCATGGTTACTTATTATTCACTGAAATCATGTCTTCCAAACACCTTTCTATAGACAGTAGTGACAGAATTTGCTAGAATCACTCAAAATGATGAATATTCTTAAAGGATAATAAGACCCTGTGGCCTGAATGAATATCCTCAACCATGAGAAAACACTTGTATAAATTTGGGGATTATTTAGCAAACATATGTCTGATGTTGAAAGATAGAGAGAAACAGCAAAAAAAGAAGCTGGTATTTGTTTGCTAAGTACCATTTGAGAAGTCAAGGCTGGGAGGGAGTAGAGCAAGCTACCTCCAAACATCATAAATGAAGCTGGGATACCAGAATAAGACAACAAAGTTTCTCATAGTGCTTGCTCTGTCAAAAGAATCAAATCAAATCACTAATTATTATTATTTTTTGACAGAGACAGAGACGGACAGAGAGAAGTACAGATAGGGACAGACAGGAAGGAAGAGAGATGGGAAGCATTAACTCTTTGATGTGGCACCTTAGTTGTTCATTGATTGCTTTCTCGTATGTGCCTTGACTGTGGGGGGGGGGGGGGTTGGGGGGCTACAGCCAAGCGAGTGACCCCTTGCTTAAGCCAGAGACCTTGGGTTCAAGCCAGCTCGCTCAAGCCAGTGACCCCATGCTCAAGCCAGTGACCCTACACTCAAGCCAGATGAGCCTGTGCTCAAACCGGCAACATCGGGGTTGTAAACCTGGGTCCTCTGCATCCCAGTTCAAAGCTCTATCCAATGCACCACTGCCTGGTCAGGCTCAAATCACTAATTAAGTCATACTATTAAAAACAAAACAAACAAGAATTAAAACCTTGAAAACTTGAGGTTGGAGGAGTCACTAAAACTTTTTACAAAAAAAAAAACCAACCTCTATTATTGTCCCAACGGTAGAATGTCCAAATAGTCTCCACGGTAGAATAACATGAAAACAACTGGGCCTTTTTTGTATATACATCGGAAGAAATAACAAACCACTAGATATTTGAAAACTGGATATATCCTAAGATATTAGTATATTTCTTTTTCAAATACTAAGGCGTTGGCCCTGGCCGGTTGGCTCAGCGGTAGAGCGTCGGCCTGGCGTGCGGGGGACCCGGGTTCGATTCCCGGCCAGGGCACACAGGAGAAGCGCCCATTTGCTTCTCCACCCCCCGCTCCTTCCTCTCTGTCTCTCTCTTCCCCTCCCGCAGCCAAGGCTCCATTGGAGCAAAGATGGCCCAGGTGCTGGGGATGGCTCCTTGGCCTCTGCCCCAGGTGCTAGAGTGGCTCTGGTCACGGCAGAGCAATGCCCCAGAGGGGCAGAGCATCGCCCCTGGTGGGCGTGCCGGGTGGATCCCGGTCAGGCGCATGCGGGAGTCTGTCTGACTGTCTCTCCCTGTTTCCAGCTTCAGAAAAATACAAAAAAAAAAAAAAATACTAAGGAGTTGTTGTACTCTAATAACAGGATGGGTTTTAATCAAAAGATAATCTACTAAATAGCATTTTAAAATGAATAAATAAATATTCTACCAATGGTTTCAAATACTTCACTTATAGACCTTTTTGCAAATAAATTATATTTTCTTAGTTATGATATATAAATTGGGATTCTAGGGTCAAAATTTTCCAATGGTAACATTTTATAAATAACACAAATAAAATTTTAAATTTTCTTAATCTCATGATGAAATGTTGAGACTTACCCTCCACCACCGAAAGCGAGGGAATCCATGTCTCCTTTGATAAAAAACATATTATCTCCTGTCCACTTAAAGACCTACAGAAATAAAACAAAGCATGAAGCTTTAAGTATGCAAATGAAAATGGTCACAAAACAGAGTTAGTTCTCCTAAATCCCAGCTAGTTAGCAAAGCCTAGACGGATATTAAGAGAAATACGAACAAGAACAAAAAGTTTGGGCAGAAGGTTATGGTGCTCTGGGTTTCAGTGTTTGACTAAATTTAAAAGCTCATGATCTACTGGAACATATTCAATTCTAATTCCTCAAATCTTACAATCTCTTTGCATATATCTCTTTTCTGACTATACACATATTAAAAATTATATGGTTAATGAAAGTAGCTGAAGAAAATAGAAAATCAGTTTAAAACACAGATATGGATGGTCACTGATTTTTAACGTTAAACAAAAATGTACATTAATTTGACAATATTATATTTGGTATAGATTCAATGTCATCTTTTTGGGTATATATTTGACTATCATCATCAGCAGCAGCATTTATTTAATTATTATTATTATTATTATCATTTTAGTGAAAGGAGGGTAGGCTGAGAAAGACTCCCACATGCGCCCTGGCCAGGATCTACCTGGCAAGCCCTCTAGGGAGAAATGCTCTGCCAATCTGAGGCCCTTGCTCCATTGCAACCAGAGCCATTTTTTAGCGCCTGGGGCCAACTTGCTCAATCGAGCCATGGCTGCAGGAAGAGATGAGAGAGAGAGAGAGAGAGAGAGAGACAGAGACAGAGACAGAGACAGAGACAGAGAGAAGCGTGATGAGGGAGGGGTGGAAAAGCAGATAGGTGCTTCTTCTGTGTGCCCTGACCGGGAATTGAACCTGGGACATCCATATGTGGGGCTGACACTCTGCCACTGAGCCAACTGGCCAGAGCCTCATCATTCTTATATAAGGCCCTAACACATGTTTATGATTTCCAGTTTCAATTTCTTTAAAGAGAAGTGAGAAGCCTGACCTGTAGTGGCACAGTGGGATAAAGCGTCAACCTGGAAAACTGAGGTTGCCGGTTCGAAACCTTGGGCTTGCCTGGTCAAGGCACATATGGGAGTTGATGCTTCCTGCTCCTCCCCCTTCTCTCTCTCTCTCTCTCTCCCCCCTCTCTCTAAAAATCAATAAATAAAATATTAAAAAAAAAAAAAAAAAAAAAAAGAGAAGTGAGAACATACAAATACTTGAGAAATCCAAGGGGAAAACTTCTAGATGTCAATACCCCTAAATATTTTTTCTAACCCTTTGAGACCTAACCCTAATACAAACAGCAATTTTTAGCAGCTTGCCATTATCATGTTTTTCCAAAATATGCATTATAGTTTTCAATAAAATAAACCTCAACAGTCACCTTTTCATAGTTCTATAACATTTGGTTACATTTTAACAGTTATCAGGTAGAAACAGCATAAAAAGTTTTGAGATTAAATACAACTGAAGCTTAACTTTTTGTAACAACAAGAAGCCTCCAGGTGGCTGTAAGCATGAGCTGATAGGTTATATGAAGGAAGAAAGGGGAAAGAACTGGCTACTTTGGTGGGCCAGGTAGTACAAGTTTGTTAGAAAAGCTTCTATTGTTCTATCAAATCCTTCCTATTTTGTTTATTATAGAAATTTTTCCTAAAGACCACTGATTTTTTTTCATCAAATCTGTTAATTTCTTTTTCAAGATTGTCATTTCCTCTCTTAGTAAAGGTCTGCCATACTGAACCTAACGTACCTGAGAAATTGGGGTTGCACTCAATGTTTTAAACAGAATCACACATTCACTAAAATTCATGTATACCTTTATATTTCAGATCTGATTGGCATTAGACTGTATGCAATTTAAGTTAGTCAAGCTACAATAAAGAAAAAAAACTGGGTAGTAACTTTTGAATTAAACACAAATAATTTATTCTTTACCTTTTTAAGATGTATATTATTAAGCTTATTTAGTTATTAAGTGTCTAAAAATTTCACGACAGTTCATAAACAGAATGATCATGGGGTATAATCCTTTCTTAGCCAATGATGTGTGTCATGCACACATTTAAGAGTCTCATTTCATTTTTATTTTATTTGTTTATTCATTCATTTATTATTTTTTTCTTTTCCAAGTGATAGGAGGGGAGACAGACTAGACAGAGAGACAGACTCCCACATGTGCCCTGACCAGGATCCACCTGGCAACCCCCATCTGGAGCCAATGCTCTGTCCATCTGGGGCCATGCTTGCAATGGGGCTACTTTTAGCATCTGAAGTGGAGGCTCCATAGAGCCATCCTCAGCGCCCAGGGCCAATGCACTCGAACCAATAGAGCCACGGCCATGGGAGGCAAAGGGGGGGGGGGAGAGAGAGAGAGAGAGAAGAGGTAGATAAAGGGGTAGAGAAGCAGATGATTGCTTCTCCTGTGTGCCCTAAACGGGAATTGAACCCAGCACATCTACACGCCAGGCCAATGCTCCACCACTGAGCCAACCAGCCAGAGCCAAGAGTCTCATTTAATTTTTAAACAACTCTGTTATATTTTATGGTCCCCATTCTATCCACAGAAAAACTGAAGCTCAAAATTATCAAAAAAGTGCTGTTTTCACTCAGTAGAAAACAGAAATGAGTTAAAGGCAAGTGCACAAGACTTCAAAGTACATGTTCCTTTCATTATGTCATCTCTTTATAAACTGAATATTGGAATAACTCTGCTTACCTCAAACTGTGGACAGAATGTAAAAACAAAGGTCTCTCCAGTACCATAAAAGCCATCACTCACTTTAAATGGCTCAGATGCTAATGCACCAAAAACCTATGGATAAAAGAAGCATATTCAAGGATATGACTATTAATTTGTTTCATTAAACATTGTCCCCTTATATATGTTTAAGTTAGATACAAAATTAAAAAATAATCAGTACAGTTTTATCTATACTGCTCACAAAAATCAGAGGATATTTTGTAGCTTCATACTCACTTTGAAATACCCCCTAGTTTTTGTGAGCAGTATATTTGTACTTAAAAAAAGGAAACATAATCAGTTGCTATAAAATTCATATTAATGCCAAGTACAAATCATATTAGTTTATTGGTAGGAAGAAAAGAGATTTTTCCTAGTTTCAACATCTAAAAAGATGTTTATTATAATAATTAAGCAGTGTTAAAAAGTAGCTCACACATTTCAGGAGGGCTTATATGCACAGTGAATGTGAAATAAGAGATCCTGCTGTGGGAGGGTAGCAATCAAGGAGGCAAAATCCCTTCAGTAAAGGTAAACATTAACTTCTAAAAAAGTATGCTATCCTTCTCTTCATTAGATACTGAACTCCATGAGGGCAGCCCTTGGATCTGAATTGCTTGGCCCTATAAGGTCAGGGTCTTACATAGTATAAGACACACAGCAGATACCTTTCAAAAAGACTGAATGAATAAAGAGACCTGGACAAGTCTTTTCAATGCTCTGGGTCTAAGTTTCTACATCATAAATGGAATGTAAAGGGTTTGACAAATGATCTCTGCAGTCACCATCTTTCCTGGCATTCTGTTTTCAGAGTCTTAATTTTTAAAATAGACTTTCTTATTAAAGGTATTTATGTATATATGTATAAACAGAAAATATAAATAGACAGCTCTTTTTGAATTATCACAAAGTTAAGTCTCACATCACCTTCATTCAGACAAGAAACAGAATATTACAAGTACTCCAAAACTTCCCCTGTGCTTCCTCTGCACTCCAACCTCAACCCTCCCAAAGGAAGCCACTGGCCTGACAATACTATAGATTTTTCCCCCCATTTATGAACTTTCTATTAATGAAATCATTAGAAAGTTATTCTTTAGTGTTTAAATTCATATTATGTTTATGACACTTACCTATGCTAAGGTATGTAACATTAGTTCATTTTCATTACTGCAAATATCTTTTATTGGCTGTATAACCTTGAGAAAGTTGATTCAACTCCTTAAGTCATATTTAACTTATCCTTCAAACAGAGATGATAAAAATACCAATCTCACAGGGCTCTGATAATTACCGTATTTCCCAATGTATAAGACACACCGTAATTTTGGAGCCCAAAATTTGAAAATAAAAAGGTATCACATAAAGTTATTTAACTCAAGTTTTATTCATTATAAAATTCATACAACTTCTCATCATTGTCAAAACTCCCATCCATTAGATTGTCCTCATCTGTGTCTGATGATGAATCACTGTCTTCAACAGTGAGTGCAAAAACAAGCATGAAAAAGCAGGAAATGCAAGTAAAAAAATCTACAACCACTTTATAAGACACAGCCAGTTTTTAGACCCCAAATTTTTTTTGGGGAAAAGGTATGTCTTATACACGGGGAGATATGGTAATTAAAATAATGCATATATAGTGATTAGACAAGTTTGTGCAGTAAGCACACTAAAGGTGTTAGCAGTAGTGCTTTGATTTATTTTTAAAATTAGTATTGCTATTTCACTCTCTCATTACTCTCCAGTAATGAGAGGAGAGTAATTGGTAACTGATCTGAACTTGCTGTTTTAGTAATGCACCAATGTTTCTCTTGCTTATCTGTTGTTAATTTCTTGGTATCATCCTCATACAATTATCTTTATTTATTTTTGAGGTGAGAGGAGGGGAGACAGTGAGGCATATGCTCTGACCAGGATCCACCCAGCAACCCTATCTGGGGTCAATGCACCAGTACCAAGCTATTTTTAGTGCCTTAGGTTGTCACACTCTGACAGAGCTATTTTTAGTGCCTGGGGCCATGCTCAAACCAATCTAGCCACTGGCTGCAGGAGGGGTAAGGGGAGAGAAAGGGGAAAAGCAGATGGTCTCTTCCCGTTTGCCCTGAGTGGGAATCAAACCATGTGCCGGGCTGATGCTCTATCCACTGAATCACTGGCAAGGGCCCAATTATCTTCAACTTTAAAAACTACCTACACCCTTTCTGCGAACCTCACTTCTCATCTATCCCAAATAGATATGAACAACTCTTACTCTAAGTATCTCTTCTGTTTTTTTCTAGGTATTTAACACTTGGCATATATTTTGCTTTTGGCATTAGAGACACTGTGAGAGTTAAATGTTCTTTTCTACTATAATTCCTTTGGAGGCAGGAACTCTCCAAAAGTTATTCATGCTCATATCTACCTTCTGAACAGTCAGCATTGCCCTGCATATTAAAAGTACTTAATAATTATCAGTTAAACTTAATCAAATGTATTAATAAAATTATTTTAATCAAAAGAATATGCCAGAAGTTACTGTTACTATCATCTCTTGAAAGGCAAAGTGTCTGTGTAGTTATTGTCATACCTGTCCATCACTGTCTTTAATCACCATCAGCACTGGGGTGTCTAAACCTGTCATTGTTCGATACAGGGTCTTCAAGCTGGTGCCATGCTTCCCGGTGCCATAGACAAGAGTCCAGGGATAGCCGATTGTTCTTGGTGGAAGATGCTTGGTAAGCTTTGAAAAATAAAATGTTAAAATTTACTTGTTAGCTTATGTCAGTTTGTAAGATACTAATGCCAGTTAGAATTGAATGGTACTTTATAAAATGTAGGCTACAAAAATATCAGTAGAAATCATCATTCTTCAAGATACTGAGATGCTTAAAGAGTAATTATATATTTCTTAGGATGAAATAATAAAACTGTCCAGTAGGAAAAGAATCACGCTGAACAAGATACAAATTAGAACAGAGACAAGAGACATGAATTACTTATAGTCTCTTCTGTCTTGAATTAACAAAAATATTAAATTGACTGTTAGATTGATTATTAATAACCTCTCAAATAATGGGCTCTAGAAGCAGACTATCATTAGAAATCAAGCTTCAATACTTCATATATGTGTGACTTTAACAAATTACTTAACCTCTACGCCCAAGTTTCTTCACTTATAAAAGGCACCTGTAAGTGTTCAACTCCCATAGATATTTTAACAATTACATAAAATAATCCACATAAAGCAAGTAACTAGCACACAGTAAGAAATTAAACATTGGCTACTGTAATAGCTCATCTAAATTGCTATTGTTAATTTTTAAATGTTTGCTTACCTAAACCTCCTGGTAGCTTTTATTATACTAGTTTGCTATATTGTGTTTACTATTCTTCATGGGAGAGGAAGACCAGTAGCAGTAAACCTGTTTCTTCATTTCCAAAACTACTAAAAAAAGCTACTTTACTCAGAAATGCACACAGAGGAGGGTGTCCTACCTTCTCAATCTGATCTGGCAGTAAGAGTTCACTGGGGTCACTCAGATTTGGTCGGAAGGGTTCTGAGTCCAGGTCTGCTGCTTTCACTGGAGCAGCCTGCTTTGAATTGATGTCTTCCCTTGTAGTAATCTAAAGAAGCAAACAGCAACAGCATATTAATTTAAAATTGCAACATGCTTTCAGAAATTTTAGCCTTTTGAGAGAAATTAAACTTTAAGCCTTAGAAAAGGGGGCTAAAGTTTTAACTTAGGATTTTAGAAGGCAAAGAATGCTCTAATACCATCCTTTGTATAAAAAGATTTTTTATCTTTAAGAAGACATTTTTCTCATCCAGAACATAAAGAAAGGTAATGAATGATAAGCCCATACTTCTGTGTAAACGGTGGTTGTTCCATGCAAATTTTATTTTTGCTGATAGACTAAAGTGACCCAAATAGTGTGCTTTTTTTATGTGTGCTATTTGAAACATGTGGGATTATTTTTTTCATGGTAAACATAAAATTTGCCAAAAAATAATTAAGAAAACTTCCTCAGTACTAAAATTTTAATTTAAAGAATCGTACAATAAAAAGTATAACTTCATTGGTGTGTGTTTGCTTCACTAAATAGGTTACCATTATTTTAAAAAATGACTTCATTGTTTTTATGTTCTAAACAGTGACATTTTTATCTAGTTGGACCAAACAACAAATTTAGAAGTTAATTAATTTGTTCACAAATATATGTTTTAAATTAGATCAATTTGATACATTAAAAAGAATAAATGCTTTTCTTTGCTGAAAAAGATCTCACTGATATTCTTAAAATAATAAAAGTATTGATTAAATCAAAACAAACTCCTATACAATCCCTGTTGTTGGAACTTACTTTTTCATATTAATTGTATTTTAATGTATAAAACACAGTAAGATTAGAAAATAAAACATAGGAAACAACCATCATTAATGACATTTTTAAGTTGGAAAATAGAATTCTACTGGAGCAGATAACTAAAACGCAGCAATGCTCGGCGACTTATGATTCTATACAGAAATGAAATGTGGCTACACTCCTATCTTTAACAGATTTATTACCAAACCTGAAGAACATGTATTTTCAATCAATACATGTTCTAGAACTGTGCTCTTGTTGGATGAGAAGCTATACTACATTAATTCTTTCACATCATCATGGTTTACCCTTATTTTGATGATGTGAAAGGTTAAAAAAAAGTATAAGGAAGCACGAGAAGCATTCAAAGAAAGGAAAAAACTCCAGTACTTCTAGCCAAGCCGTGAAAGTACTAAGAGGAGGGAGCACACAATACATAAAAGTGGAAAATGAATTCAGTTGTATCACTTTTTTCTTTTAAAAAAAATCACTAAGATTATTACATGAAATTTTAAATCAGTGTCTAACCTATACTATTTCCCAAAGTATTTCTAATACCAACTAGGAATACATCATAAAATATTTCATTAACATACTTAATGTGGGGTTATTACAACTGAAGTAGCCTTAAAGAGAAAATATTTAAGCCTTACTATTCATTAAAAATTTTAATAATTTTCCATAGTACCACATCTTTCAGGTTCTGTTTAGAAAAAATCATTCTTCCAATGTTAAAATTAACTAAAAACGCCTCATCACTCAAAGAAACACACAGTGCTGAGAACAGTTCTAAAGTGACAGAAAATTCCTCTGAATCTTTTTCAAATGAAAAATGACAGAAAAGATAATCCTTCAGCTCTTCGAAGCATCACTGTACTCGTAGTACAAAAAGGAATTTTCTGATGGGCTATTTTAGTGCTACAGTCAAAACAAATCCTTCAAAAATGAGATTTGCCCTGACGAAAGACACTAAAACGGGGAGTGGTCACTCTCCAAAGGGGTTTAAACTACTGAAGGGGGCACCTGGAGTCGTCTGCAGAGTGTGCGCAGTTCTTCAGTATTTAGAGCATCGATCCTGCGGTGATACTCAGCCACTGACACTACCTGAATATGGAGACAGGAAGACAATAATTCCACTGACAATTGAGAAAAATAGCCAAAACAAATCTTAGAAATGGAGGAATTTAAATGGGGAAAGAACTGTAATCAAGATTTCTTTCCCCAACTCCATGCTGAAAATCCAAGAGATGTATATAGCAAACTACAGTAAAATTATACATGAATGAATTTAACCACTGCATCCAACTAGTTCACAAAATAAGGTTTATTGTATGGATTGTTTCATATAGACAGAATTTGAGTAAAAAGAATTATAAAGGGAACATGTAAAACATGCTTTGCTAACATCAAAATTATTACCTCTAAAATAGAAATGTCTTGCATTTTACAAATAAAACGGTCATTTCAACCCTTCTCTCAAAATCAGTTCAAACATTGTATACTAATGGCAATGTTGAAAAAATTTCTTCTAGGCAAAAAAAGTAACAAACATACCCATGCTATACGATCCATATCAGAAAAAAGGAGAGGATGAAGCAAGAAAAGACATGTAGTACATTTTAAAACTTACACAGTAAAAAAAAAAAAAAAAGCTCTAGAAAATATAAAATCAGATTTCAAAAGCATATCTAATCAGCAGTACCTTCTCAGGCATGTTGTCTACTTCAGTATTTTTTTTAACTGACTCCTTTCCGTTTTTGCCTCTCCATGGTTGGTACTGTAGCGGTTATTTGTGCATAAAATGTATGACTTTCCTAAGGGAAATTCTCGATCTTCTGTAATTGCCTAGACCAGTCTCTTGCATAGTGCTGAATTTGAAAGCCATATTTGACAGATACACATTATTACAAAAAGCCCACAAAAACATACAAGCTTCCCCAGGTTGACACAATAGCTACAGCGTTTCCAGATTGTGGCGAAATTCCTCAAACACTAACCATAATATAGTGAACTCTGGTGGTGCCATGACTATGTGCTGATTCTCTTGAGCTATGACAAATTTCTCTTGTGATCAAATGTGCAGAGGTTCTAGCCACAAAATGGAGTTAAACCAATCCACCCCAAGAGTTTCAACTTTTAACACAGGACTTGAAAAGTTCTTGTTCTAGCCAACCAAAATGAATTCATTAAGGTAACTAACTCTATAAAGAGCTATGTAAACCTATTGAAAGCGATGAAAGACCTGAGAATAGAAAAAAGGAATGAACAAATCTCCACTCTGACCATTACTATATTGACTTTTGCAAAGCAACAATGCATACAATATGACAGCTAACTCTCTACTTACAAAAAACCCCAAAATGGTTGTGATCTGCAGCTCTGGGGGATCAGATGGACCTGGGTTTGGTCCCTTCTTTTTCTATTTCTTCACAAAACAATAATAAGAGTACATACCAATAGGGCTTTTATGTAAATAAAATGAGAAAATAAAATGCATATAAAGGACTGAATGTAGTGCCCAGCATATAGCAAAGGAGAACTAGTATTAATATTACTTTACTTTCTCACTTTTTACCTATTAGCCTAAGTCAGTGGTTCTCAAAGTGTGCACCCTAGAAGATTTCCAGGTATGCTCTATGGTATTCCAGAGAAATATGGGCCTGTTGGGGACCAAAAAACCAACAGGGTTTTTGAAGTTTAGATTTTGGGGGGACAGAGGTGTGGGGAATTGGCTGTAAGCTGACAGTCTGCCCAACCCTCCACCTCACTTGCCTGATTAGGTTGCAAAAGGCTGTTAAGCTGTGGTGCTGGATTGTTTACACTACCCCCCATGTTCCCTGGAAAGACTAGAGGCAAGTTTCTTCTATCCTTTGTTTGGTGTCAAGTTAAGATGATATGTATGGTGGGGGTTTTGGATTTATGATTAAGTATAAGGAATTATCTTTTGAAGCCTTTTGGATTTCTATAAAAGAGAAGAATATGTGACAATATCTAAAAAAGCTTTGAACATTTTACCACAATTTTCAACATCCTGTTTATGTGAATTAAGATTTTCTACCCTCAACACAATTAAGAGTTAAAAAGAGAGGAATTCTTCAATGTATTGATGAGGAAATGAGAGTTTGCCTTTCAAATATATCCCCAAACATTGAAGAAATTTCTAGGACACATCAGGCTCATGTTTCTCATAAACACAAGAATGAAAAACCTTACATTCACGCCAGGACCTGCCGAATTTACTAAATCTTACTAAGAATGTATCTATATACATATAAAAAGATAACTTTTTTGATTTTTTGATTTTTTAACCCCTTTTATACAAATTCTAAAACGCATAACAAAAAATGTAATATAAAAATGTTTTTTAATGTCAGAATAAATTTAATTTTGTCCTATTTATTTCATTTAATTTCCATAAAAGCACACTTAGACTTTATTTTTTCTTTAATATTTTACTTATTATAGCATATTTCTCAGAAATTTGTATATACTGCGCCTATATTTGTAGGATTTTAAATGCTCCCAACTTCAGAAAGTTTGAGAACCGCTGCCCTAAGTACTGAGGGGTAATGTCTGAAGACTGGTCTCATTTAATTTTGGTTTTTATTTTTGATATTAAAATATTTCAGTTTTCTTTTTAATTTTTATTTATTTTGGAGAGATGAAGGGAGAGGGGGGGAGAGAGAGAGAGAAACTTCAGTCTGTTTCTGTATGTGCCCTGACCAGGGACTGGAACCGGCAACCTCTGTACATTGGGACAACATTCTAGAACAACCACGCTATCCACCCGGAGCTAAAATTTCTGTTGAGAGCTCAATTATTTTGTATACCTTGAACGAATTTCCTGAAATTAATTTTCAGTTTCAGCATTAGAGAAAAATATTAAAGATCTTAGAATTGACACCAACAGAATTTCCAATGAAGATGAAAAAAATTTGGTACTAAAAAAATTTGGCCTTGCTTTTCTATGGCCAACAAAAGAAACTGGTATAAGATATTTAATGTTCAGTTATATTTTTCTTTCTTTTTCCCCACAGCATTTAGTCTAATTGAGAGTCTACTAGCCAAGTGTTTTCAAATTATACGATTTATTTGCTCCTCTGTAAACCTTCTATCCCTTTAGTTAACACTAGTCTTACACTTAAAAAGCTCCTTATTTACCACATAAAACACACTTCCGGAATGGAAGTGAAACTAAATTATGCTCTCACAATGAAACAGTTGTAATCTAATTTCATTACCATCACTGACAGGAGGAGTTACCAGTGAGGGAACCATGAACTGCCATTGTAAACATTTCATAAATTCAAAATTAATGTCACAAATCTACCTTTTCTCTTTTTAAAAAAATGTATTCTCTTATGAGACTTATGAACTCACCTCTTCCTTAACCTTCTATTTACTCATTCCGTGATAAATGAAGATACATAAAACTATCAAGAGTCTATCAATTAACAAAGAAATGAAATATAAAATCAAATGAGTAAAGAAATATACTTCCTCCTCTGAAAACAGAAGAATAAAAGAGATATAGATTCCTAGTATACATGATGGAACTGGAATCAGTCTCAATTTTATCTCTTGCTAATTCATACTCCATGTGCAAAATTTTATACTTTATCAAAGAGATTAAAATCTAAGTAGAAAATAGACACATTTCTATAAAATGTCCTACATCACACTTTTAATCATTAAGGATGCAAAGTTGAGGAAACCAAGACCTTCCAATTAAAAACATATTCACTGTCTGGCTACTAAGTCACTTGCTGAGGAATAAAATGGTTTGCATGTTCTGCTAAATCCCATCCAGAGGAACTAGTACAATATGACCTACATTATGCAGAATTACGTGCCTACTCTCTAGTCTTTTCAGACTTTGAAAAAGGACTCTCATACAAAGGTGTTTTCCTAAGCATTTATTTTCACAAAATTACAAATTGAAGGCAGGATTAAATTCACCCATCTCTATTACAAAGGGATTAACAAAACCAGAATAGAACAAAAGCTGAAAATAAGTAAAAACTTAGATTTAATCTGTCTTATATTTGTAGGCTGCTGTCAATCCTATGACAAAGAACATGTTCTTCCACATATTAAAGTAAAAATTTTGGCCTAACAGTCCTGCTTCCAGGCTGTTCCAGTATTTCTTCAAGATTACCGCACAAACAACCAAAAATCTCCTTTCTCGCAACTGTCTTACAGAGTAACAAAAGTCTGGTCGATTTGTGAATGTGCCATTTTTATTCCTTACTTTTATTCCTTAGTAATAGAAGATGGGTAGAACTATTACTTAATCCATGACATTATACTTACTTTGGTACCAAAACTATATTAAACAGGAGGAATTAAGTCTGAGCTGTTGTGTCTAATAACAAAGTCATATAATAAAATAAAATCTGGATCATGTTAACACTTCACTCGTTTTTTGTCTTAAATTAAAACTATTGATTTCAAGTAACACTTTATGAAACTATATAAAATGAGGTATAAAAGAACAAATAAGAGAATCATGAATTAAATAACTGGAATACAATTGATAGAGGAAATAAAGACAAATCTAGAATAAATTCAAAGTAGAACACATCAAAGTTTCAATTTGAATATATCTTCTGCATTTAAAATTACTTCTTATAAAGTAAATTTGCAGATGACTCATATATTCATTGTTGTTTTAGGAAAAAATAAACCTGTTAACTACTTAAAACAATTACAATATGTATATACTCTATTCACTTCCTGGAACAATAAATAAAAATGTGAATCTCATAAAAAGGAAATAATCTCATTTCTGTGAGTAGTTTATCAGGAGAAAAGAATACCTTGACACAATCTTGAAATAAACAAACCCACTATTATAATTGGAGATTTTAAAACTCCTCAATCCAGCAGGCAGAAATCAGTAAGGATATAACTGAACTAAACTGCACCCTCAATTTATTGGACCTAATTGACATGTAGATATAAAATACCGCACCCAACAACAGCAATATACACATCCCTCTTAAGCTCACACGAAACATTCACAAGACAGAACACATTCTGGGCCATAAAACACACCTCAACAAATAGAAATCATAAAAGTATGCTGTCAGACCAAAATGAAGTTAAACTATAAACCAGTAAGAGAAATAGTGGGAAAATACCAAAATGTTTTTAAGCAACAGACTTCTAATTAATACATGTCCAAAAAAGTCCTGTGAAAATGTAAAGTATTTTGAACTAAATGAAAATAGAGCAGCAATCAATACAATTAAAAACAGAAAATTGATGGAGAAAAATCAACAAAACCAAGATAGTGTTTTGAAAAGTTCAATTAAACTGATAAACCTCTAGGCAGACTAAAATAAGACAGAAGACATAAATGAATTCTATCAGAAATGAAGAGGGCTATCACTATCGATCTAATGGACATTAAAAGAATAATAGAGGAATATTATAAAGAACTCTACACCCAGAAATTTGATAACCTAGATCAGTGGTAGTCAACCTGGTCCCTACCACCCACTAGTGGGCGTTCCAGCTTTCATGGTGGGCGGTAGCAGAACAACCAAAGTATAAATAAAAAGATAGATTTAACTATAGTAAGTTGTTTTATAAAGATTTATTCTGCCAAACTTAGCGAAAATCTGACATAAAGTATTTGGTAAGTAATTATTATTATATGCTTTAACTTGCTGTAACTCTGCTTTATAAATTTTATAAAATCAAGTTACTTCCCTACTTTATAAATCACCATTACTGTGGAACCAGTGGGCGGTTAGAAAATGTTACTACTAACAGAGATACAAAAGTGGGCGGTAGGTATAAAAAGGTTGACTACCCCTGACGTAGATGAAATGGACCAATTCCTTGAAAGACACAAACCACCAAACCTCACACAAGAAACAGATAATCTGAATAGACCTTATATATTAAAGAAGATGAATAAATAATAACCTTCTAAAGCAGAAGATACTAGGCCCAGTTTTAGCCAACAAAAGCAAACTCGCAGTAAGCAAATATCAAGGTAACTCATCAAAAGCTATGCAGACTCACTGAAAGCTAGAAAGACATGAGAGTACAACAAAGGAAAACTGAAGAGACTTCCGCTCTGGCCATTATTATTATATTGACTTTTGCAAAGCAAGAATTACACACTATGGTAGCTGACTAAGTTCTTATAAAGAAACCCAAAGTGGTTAGATCTCTAGCTGTGGAGTATCTGAAGTAAATCCAGTTGGAATGTGAATTCTATCAAAATTTAAGAGAAAAATTATACTAATTCTCCACAATCTCTTCCAGAAAACAGAAGCAGAGGAAATACTTCCCAACTCATTGTATAATGTCAGCATTATTCTAATTAAAAAACTAAACTAAACAAAGCAAAGATATTATAAAGAAAGAAAATATACAGACCAGTATCTCTCATGAACAAACATGCAAAAAGCCTCAAAATATTGACTAATTAAACCCAACAATTTATAAAACAAATTATATACAATGATCAAGTAAGATTTACTCCTGGTATGCAAGGCATTTGCAAGGTGCTTCAACGTTTGAAAATCAAGTGATGTAATTAATCTATCACATCAACAGGCTATGGGGAAAAATCAGATGATTATATCTATAGATAGAAAAAAACACACTATTCAAAATCTAACACTCACTCATGATTAAAACTCTCAGCAACCTAGAAATAGAGCAGTATTTCTTCAATTTGATAAAGAACATCAAATAAAAAAAATCCTACAGTTAATGAAATTAAGGGTCCTTACGTCTTCAATTAAATCTACCTTCAAATCCTAGCTCTAGAAATCATCTCTATAAAGAGAGATCTAGCCTGTCCCCCTCCCGGTTATCCAGCAATCCCTAAGGAGGTAGAAGACAGCAGCCCAGACCTGACTGATGGTCACAAGATCTGGACCCCTGGCAGTCCAAAGATAACATCTTGTCCTTAGTTATGTTTCAGCTCCTGAGCCCTAAGGTGGAACAAACCCCTGGCTACTTTCCCATGAAACCAGCAGAGGAACACTGGAACAGTCAGGAGAACTGTCAAAACCTGAAGAAGTGATTTATTACCCTTACTTCATCACTGACCAATCAGCTCCCAGCACAGCTCCAAAACCCCCAAACTTATAGTGTCTTGCCTTATAATATCTGCAACCTATACAACATCGGGGAGTTAGGGCTTTTGAGCATTAGCTTCCCATTCTCCTGACTGGCACAATTCATAATAAAATAGTCTTTCTCCCTACAACATCTGGTGTTTAGTGTTAGGGCTCTGTTAGTGTCAGGTGGCACTAGCCTGTTCAGAAACATTATGATACGTAATGGTGAGGGAATGAAATACTTTACCACTAAGTAAGGAGCAAGGCAAAGATGTTCCCTTTCACTACTCCTATTCAACACTGTATCAGGAGTCAGCTAATGCAGAAAGACAAGAAAAGTAAGTAAAAGGCATTGATTGGGAAGAATGAAATAAAACTGTGTTAGAAAATAACAAAATTATGTATAGAGAAAATTCTAAAAATAACTATTGGAAGTAATAGCAATCATAGTAGGTTTACAGGAGACAAGGCTCATAAGCAAAAATAAACTGCTTTCCTATGTATCAGCTATGAAAAGCTGAAATTTGAAATGCAAAATAATACTATCTATATTAATAAAAAAATGAAATACTTAGGTATAAATCTAACAACGTATAATCTAACAAGATCTACATAAAAAGTTTAAAATTCTAAAGAAGAAATCAAGGAATATTTAAATAAATGAAGAGATATTCCAAGTTCACAGATAAAGACAGAAAGACTCAATACTGTCAAGATAGCAGCTCTTCCCAGCCTGGTCTACAGACACAATTGCAATAAAAATCCCACCAAGTCATTTTGTGAACATAGGCAAACTGATCACATTTAAAGTTTATATGAAAAGATACCAATGCCAACACAATTATAAAGAAAAATTAAAAAATTGGACTTTTTTTAGTGAATTTCATTAGTGAAATTGACACTAGTCAACTACAAAACTTACTATAAAGGTACAGTAGTAATCAAACTGTGATAATGGCCAAAGAACAGACAAACAGATCAATGCAACAAAACAGCACAAAGAAATAGATTCACACAATTGATATTTGACAAAGAAGCAAAAATATATTTTAAAAAAAAGATGGTCTTTGGTCCTTGCCAGGTGGCTCAGTGGTAGAGCACTGGCCCAGAATGTGGATGTCCTGGATTCAGTTCCCAGTCAGGGCACACAGGAGAAGCAACCATCTGCTTCTCCACCCTTCCCCCTTCTCTGTCTCTCTCTCTCTTCTCCTCCCACAGCCATGGCTCGATTGGTTTATGTGGTCCCTGGGTGCTGAGGATGGCTTAGAGGAGCCGAGGCCTCAGGTGCTAAAAATAGCTTAGTTGCAAGCATGCCCCAGATGGGCAAAGCACTGGCCCCAGACAAGGGTCTCTGGGTGGATCCTGGTTGGGGCACATACAGTCATCTGTCTCTATCTTTACTCCTTTCACTTGGAAAAGCAAAAAAGAAAAAAAAAATGATGGTTTTCACCATATTGTGCTAAAATTGAACATTCATATGCAAAAATGTTAATCTACATAATGACCTTATACTTTGCACAATAATTAACTCAAAGTGGATTATAGACCCAAATATAAAATGCAAAGCTATAAAACTCCTAAAAGATAAAAAAAATATATCTGCTTTGAGACACTTAAAAGAATGAAAAATCTCCCAGCCACAGACTGGGAGAAAATCTTTGCAAAATACGTTATCTGATAAAAATGTTATACAAAAAATACAGTATACAAAGAACTCTTACAACACAATAAGAACTATTTTAATCAGATTATGAACTAAAGATCGGTACAGACACCTCACTAAAGAAGATATACAGATGGTAAATAAGAATATTTATTGTATTATCATGTTATCAGGGAATTACAAGTTAAAATAACAATGGATATCACTACATATCTATTGAGAATGGCTAAAATAAAAAAAGCACCATCAAATGTGGGTGAGGATGTAAAGTAACAGGAACTTATTCATTGTTGGTACAGTGCAAAATGGTACATCCACTTTGGAAAACAGTCTGGAAATTTCTTATTAAACTAAAAATACTTTTCTCATATAATTCAGCACCTGCATTCCTTTGGTAATCACCGGAATAAGTTGAAAACTTATGTCCACACAATATGGGTCAAAATCGGAAGTAATCAAATGCCCTCCATTTGATTAACAAATAAACTATGGTACATTCAGAAAATGAAATATTAAGAGTCAGCACAATAAATAAATGAGCTATTAACCCATGAAAAGTCAGAAAGGAACCTTTAATGTATTTTACTACATAAAAGAACCCAATCTGAAAGGCTACATGATTCCAACTATATGAAACTACAGAAAAAGCAAAACTATAGAAACAGTAAAAAGGTCAGTGGTTACCAGGTGTAATACTGGATGAACGAATAGACTAAGAAGCACAGAGAATTTTCAGGACAGTGAAACTACACTGTATCATTCTATAATGATAGATACACTTCATTCCATAGAATGCACAATACAGGCCCTGGCCGGTTGGCTCAGTGGTAAAGCGTCGGCCTGGCGTGCAGAAGTCCCGGGTTCGATTCCTGGCCAGAGCACACAGGAGAAGCGCCCATCTGCTTCTCCACCCCCCCCCCTCCTTCCTCTCTGTCTCTCTCTTCCCCTCCCGCAGCCAAGGCTCCATTGGAGCAGAGATGGCCCGGGCGCTGGGGATGGCTCCTTGGCCTCTGCCCCAGGCGCTAGAGTGGCTCTGGTCGAGGCAGAGCGACGCCCCAGAGGGGCAGAGCATCGCCCCTGGTGGGTGTGCCGGGTGGATCCCGGTCGGGCGCATGCGGGAGTCTGTCTTGACTGTCTCTCCCCGTTTCCACCTTCAGAAAAATACAAAAAAAAAAAAAAGAATGCACAATACAAAGACTAACCCCTAATGTAAATTATGAATATGGGTGATAATAATGTATAATATTAGTTCATCAACTGTAACAAATTCACACTAACACAAGATGTAAATAATAGAAGTACTGTGTTGGGGGAAAAGAGGGCATATGGAAACTCTGTACTTTCTATTCATCTTTTCTGTAAGTCTAAGCTACTCTAAAAAATAAAATCTATTAATTAAAAAAAAAAAAACAGGCAGGGAAATAATCATCACAAAATACCGGTAGGTGGTTACCATTTTGGGGGAGACATGAGATAAGGTAGAGAAAGACCACAAAGGCTGATGCAGTTACATTGGTAATGTTCTAGTTCTTAAGTAGGGTAGTAGGACCACAGGTCGTTATTTTGTTATATCTCATAACTTGCATATGCAATAAGTATGCTTTTCAACTACTAAGCAAATAAAGGAAAATATTATACATTGAATATATGTGTATATGTCCTCCTTTCATGAATATGTGACTAGAAAGGTAAGGGTGTTTTACATACAATAAGGTATATATAAATAACAGTTAATAAACTTCCTGTGAATACTTTCTATAGGTAGGTAACATAGTATAGCAGAAAGACTGACTGGGTTTGGGTTTAGACATCTGCTTTAATTCTGACTGAGCTCTTTGTTAGTTGTGTGAACTTGAGTAAACACATTTAATCTCTCCATTTCTGATTTTTTAATGGAAATAATCATACTTTAAGCATTTTATGAGGAATAAATGCCATGTAAGACATATATAAAATACTGATAATTAAATATATAACACAAATGTTAATTCATTTCTAGTTACAGTTTGAAATTTTTAAGAAAGAGTACGTATAGTAAAGAGTTTAATGGCACAGGCTAGAGCCAGAATGCTTCGACACGAACCACAGCTGTGACCTTTACTGTATTTAGTATGACTGCTTTAGGCCTGTCTCATAAGATGGAGATGATAGTAGCAATATTTCACAGGGTAAGAATTAAATAAAATAAATCATGTTAAAAATAACACAATGTCATCAGAAGTGCACAGTGTTAGTAGAAATACTTATTTTTATCATTACTATAATAATCACATTGAGCTGAGGTCAATGGAAAATCTTTTTACTAATTACCTCTTCTTAAAATCCTATGAACTGATTCTTACACACATATAAGTAATTTATCAGAAGAGCTTTTTCCTGAGTTTTCAAATATGAAAGCCCCCCCCCCCAACAAAAAAACCTGCCTTGTCATAAAAAAGTCTAAACACAAAAAAATGGTAAATTAGTGGAGTATGGATGCAGATGGAGATCAAACAATGTTGCTATTTAGTGATTTGTTTCTTTAATTTGATTAACCCTAAATCATTATTATAAAATCGGGTTGTCAATTTTAAGCAAATGACAATTTGACAGACACTAAAAAGGCAGAATATAGTAAATGGGTATAACAAATATATAAATAGTTACAAGTAAATAATCAGAAGATTAAAGTTTAGGTGGTTTGTCAAAATAAACTCTAAGACACCCTTAAAAATAAAAATTTAAGAAGTTAAGCATGCTTAGTAAATATGGTTCTCACTATAAAGCTAATGGCAAAGTTTTAACTTCCAAATGTTTTGGGCATATTCTGCTTATTAATGTCTTTGAGCCTTAAAACATATATAAAATAAACAGTATCTCTGATTAGCACACAGGGTTACTGTAAGGTCAAATATGATACAACATGCAAGAGCATTTAGAAAGCTATCATGGTTTACATAAATATGGCCACATTAGTATTTACAAGATTTAGGTCTTCACTTAGGTCTATACTATTCTGCTAATCAGTTGACTACTGATAGAAAGAATTGTAAAAAGCTGAATACAATGTACAAAAATGAGAATTTTTACTTGTTCTTCTCCTAGAAGAATCATTTCTATTTCAGTTTTAAAGCAGAAGAACCCCTTGGCAGGTGAAATCTTATAGGAAATCTCAATCTACAGAACAAGTAAAAGAATTGCTAACTTTTTTTTTTTTTTTTTTTTTTTAGCAATAGAGACAGAAACAGAGAGTGACAGACAGGGGCACACAGACAAGAAGGGAGAGAGATGAGAAGCATCAGTTCTTTGCGGCTCCTTAGTTGTTCACTGATTGCTTTCTCATATGTGCCTTGACCGGGTATTTGGGGGGCGGGGGAGCTGCATTCGAGTCAGTGGCCCCTTGCTGAAGCCAGCGACCTTTTGGTTCAAGCCAGTGATCATAGAGTAATATGTCTATGATCCCACGCCCAAGCTGGATGAGCTCACACTCAAGCCGGTGACCTCAGGGTTTTGAATCTGGGTCCTCTGTGTCCCAGGCCGACGACACTCTATCCACTGCACCACTGCCTGGTCAGGCAAGAATTGCTAACCTTTTAATCCTTATTTATTAAGCCTTTCTCTTGCTCTACAGTTCCTAGGATATATACTCTAAAACACAAAAAGCAGGACCTAGTTTGTCTACACATGAAAACACATTATACTGTACAATTTTAGTAAATTCTCAAAGGCGTCCTGGTGAGGTCAAGAATGTGCTGAGATCAATCTGTTTCTGTGCTCCATGACAGCTTAGTTCAGTAACCACTCTATACCTGTTTTCCATGTCTTTAAAATAGGGAGCAATACTACAGACTCTGAAAAGTTATTGCGAGGATTAAATAATACCTATAAACCATATATATGGCAGAGCTAAAGACCAGTGAGAAGTATGTTCTCATACCTGCTAGATCACATTAACAACTTCCTATAAGGTTGATCAGGAATTAGGGAATGTAATAAATGTGATGTGCATTATAATGACCTATAAATTATAAACACCCACAATTTAGTTTGCTTGTATGTAAAATAAATTAAATTATATTAAAGTTTTAGCAAGCTAATGATGTTTACTCTCATTGCAAATCAAAAAATACATGAATAGTTTCACTGTTCTTGGTTTAAAAAAAAAATTGTTAAGTGGCTATTCTGAAAATTCTGATCACAATTTTAACCAGTTCAATCATTTCAGATTCCTAAATCCCGATATGCTGATGTATTATAGAAACAAAACCTTGAAATCACTCACTTAAAAATAAAAGAAAATAATGAAGTGCTGTTAAGCCCAATTAAAAGATAAAACTGATTAAAGTCATTTTGATATTTTTACATTCTTAACATGTAAGGGACACAAGCTGTTTTGGGGGCATCTTCCAAAGTCACTCCTCGTTCTAACAATATAGCTAGCCTTATTTAAATCATCTACAATTACAGTAAAAATAAAATTAACATTAATAAGATATAAACCTGAATCACCACAGAAAGAATAACTGGCAATAATTTCTAATAAATAATGCCCTCATATTTATACTAAGAAATAACTAGGATTCCTAGATAGTAAAGCTGACTGAGATTTTTCTTTACTAGAGTATCATTTAAAGTTTAGTATTAGGTAGCACTGCTTGAAACTTTTTGGATAGTTTCAGAAAGCCTTTTTTCAGAGTGCTAAACTGAGTCTCAATACAAAATATTCTCAATGTATTCAGTTTGGGATCCAGTTAATGAAAATTAAAGTTAAGTCACACTAATTGTTCTACTCTATTTTTAAGCAAGAAAAAAATTCTGAATATTTTCTTACAAACTTAAGCTTAAAAAAATTTTTAGGTAGCAATAAAGATTTGGTAACTACTGCTTACAGAGAATAAAAACACCAAACACTTTTAACAAACAAAACTACACTTTTATTCATTTCCTTTTTTGAAGATATTTAGGATTAGCAGTAATAACTTAAAGGTACTTTTCTGTAATTATACAATTTTGTATTTTATGAATATTCTCTATGCTTAAACTTTCAGAAATTGTATAATCTTGCATGTCAACATAAAAGGACTAGTAAATACAGAAATTGCAATCATTGACTAAGATTTACCAGAGTATACTTGTGATTAAGTGGTTGATGTCTTCTCCCTTTCTTCCCATACCAGAGACGAGACATTTCCTTTCCAGGGCAAATTAAGTTACATCAGATCTTGTAAGAACTGTTTTAAACAGCATTCTTCCTCTGTCAAAGATAAATTTCCAGCACAAGAGCCCTTCCTACTATAGTGACAAAACAGTTTGCTAGAGACAAAGATTTGATTGACAATACAGAGAGCTAATCACTAAGTAGAATACACTGCAAAGAGAGTCCTGAGTGGAGACTGTAAAGCTGGGGAGGGAAGACAAGGTTTCCCATATTTAAGTTTGGTTGCGCTGTACCCAAATGTGCAAAGAAAGAACTCAAAAGTTTAAAGACACAGTGCATGTATTTTCAAAAACCAAGTACACTAAGAAACATAGTAAAAATATCTTAGTCATAAAAAAGGAATAAATAGTTGCCAGGGTCCCTCCCAAAGTACACAAGTGATTTCAATTAACATTTTGTTTGTCCATAATTATACAGTCTATTCTTTATATCAAAGAATCCTACAAAATTTCACCTTTTATATGGGCATTTTTTAAACAAAAAGATGTTCTCTGAGGACCCTTCAACCCTCAAATCTCATAGGATGACTATATAAAAAACATAGTACAAATAAATCCTACACAAATATTCAAAGTAACCTGTAAATTCCTGTTACACAGTCCATTTTTAAATTTTATTTCCTAACATTTACTTTCTTGAAAAAGTACTTCTACATACCAGCATTATGCTACGAAGCAATACTTCACTAACCAGCAGAATGCTCAATATAACTAAAGAAATAAAATTTTAAGATTTAAATATCATTAAAGCTATAAACTAAAATTACCCAGTGCTAAATTTTAATTAGACTATCAGTGTCACAATACCTGTAGGTTTCTTCCATTTTAAGCTGAACCTAATCCTCCCCCTTTCCCTTGTGTATGTGTACACACAATACTGTGTATACACAATGACACCCTTCACACACACACCACTGCACCACACACACTTACCCACACCTCCTTCCTCCACATTCAAGCATGTGCAGGCAGAGGAGAGGGCATACTCCACACTGAACATCCTCCCTTCTGGATACACCAGCCAACTCCCCTGCCCCCATGTCGCCAACCAGCCCCACCACACCTACCCTAAGATCTCTGTCCCACAGGCTCTCGTAGGCTATAACCATCTCCACATGGGCGTTCGACAGAGTCCCATTAGGCATCAACCTCCTTCATCACTGCACTCTCCCTACACATACCAACAATATCACAATTTAATGGCAGTGGGGTGCCATTTTGAAAACTTATTCATTACCTATAGCCAGATTTTCTAAGCTTAAAAATATTATATGTATACCAAAATGTGTTCTAAATGAGATTTTTAAACACACACACAACAAGCATAGGAGAGAGCTTATTTTGTTGGTTGTCTACTCAACATACATCCCCACAGATTATTCTAGTACAGCTTTGATTCTGCTCAGGTATCCTTTCAGTCACGTGTTTCTCAGAAGCCTGTGTCCACGACTGGATAGGATGTGTCCTTAGAGATCTAAACCAGTGGCTTTCAAAGTTTAGCCTGCATCAGTCACCTGGAGCATTTGCTAAAACACAAATGCTGGGTGGGCTTCAAAACCAGTTTCTGATTAAGCAGACTGGAATGGGGTATGAGAATGTGACTTTAAAACAAATTCCTAGATGCTGTTGCTGCTGCTGGTGGTCCAGGGACCATACTTTAAAAAACAACTAAACCACAGTGAGGTATCACCTCTCATCTGTCAGTTTATAATGGCTATCATAAAAAAAGCCAGGAAACAACAAGTGTTGGTGAGGATGTGGAAAAAAGGGAACCCTTGTATAATATTGGTAGAAACGTAAACTGGCGCAGCTTCTATAGAAAACAGTAAGGAAGTTCCTCAACAATTTAAAATATAACTACTATATGATCTAGTAATTCCACTTCTGAGTAAATTTATTCAAAGAAAACAAACACTAATTCAAAAAGATACAAGCACCCCAAGCTCACTGAAGTATTCTTTTTTTTTTTTTTTTTCATTTTTCTGAAGCTGGAAACAGGGAGAGACAGTCAGACAGACTCCCGCATGCGCCCGACCGGGATCCACCCGGCACGCCCACCAGGGGCGATGCTCTGCCCACCAGGGGGCGATGCTCTGCCCATCCTGGGCGTCGCCATGTTGCGACCAGAGCCACTCTAGCGCCTGAGGCAGAGGCCACAGAGCCATCCCCAGCGCCCGGGCCATCTTTGCTCCAATGGAGCCTTGGCTGTGGGAGGGGAAGAGAGAGACAGAGAGGAAAGCGCGGCGGAGGGGTGGAGAAGCAAATGGGCGCTTCTCCTGTGTGCCCTGGCCGGAAATCGAACCCGGGTCCTCCGCACGCTAGGCCGACGCTCTACCGCTGAGCCAACTGGCCAGGGCCTGAAGTATTCTTGATTTACAATAGCCAAGACATACAATGAAATATTATCTAGCTGTGAAAAAGAATAAAATGTTGCCATTTGTGACATGAATATACCTTGAGGGCATTATGCCAAGTGAAATAATCAGCCAGAGGAAGACAAATTCTATATGATATCACTTATATGTGGAATTCAAAACCACCACCACCACCCAAAAAAAAAAATCCCCCAAAACAAAACAAAACAAAACAAAACAAAACAAAAACAAGCTCATACATAAAGATTATAGATTGGAGGTTGCCAAAAAGGTAGACAAAATGATTGAAGGAGGTAAAAAAGTACAAGCTTCCAGTTATAAAGTAAGTCATGAAGATATAATGTATAGCATGATAACTATGGTTAATAATACTGTACTGCATATTTAAAAGTTGCTAAGATCTTACAAGTCCTCATCATAAGAAAAAATTTTTTTCTTAACTATGCATGCTGACAAATGTCAACTAGACTTATTGCAATGATCATTTGACATATATAAATGTCAAATCATTATGTTGTACACCTGAAACTCATATTATGTCAATTACAACAAAATGATTTTTATGTTTGTTGAAGCCAAGTGCTTTCTAATTAATACACATATTATTTAGCAAACATAAAATCAGCTCAGCAAACCTCCTTCTTGCCTTTTCCTTTTTTCATAATGTTTAGAAACATAATGCTAGGCCATGGAAATTTGTCTAGACATCCCAAAGCTTGAGGCAGATGTCAACTTACCATTAGTATAAAATAACAGACTACAACATGAAGCACTTTGAAAAGCATAACTTGTTTAAAGATTGAACATAATCTGTTCTTATAATTCAGATATTCAATTTAATAATCATTTTTTCCTCTACTTTCTTTATTGGGGCTAAAATTATTGAATTACTTTATATACTTGTCACAAAAATTAGGGAATATTTTATCCCTTCATATTCATTTTGAAATATCCCCTAATTTTTGTGAGCAGTATATCTGATTTCGAGTTAGAAGTGGTCTACTAGAAGAAGCAATAATACATAATATTTCAAGTCATAAAATAGTCTGTCATTCATTCAGCTTGTCTCTTCTCAATCTATATTAAAGAACATTTTGGGTTTTTAATGAAAAGTTTATAGCCCATAACTTTTGGGTAGTAACTGAGGAAGAATACTGACAAGAAAAGCAAGGTACTGGTTCAAAACTTTCCTGAGGTAGGTAACATCCTCACTTAACATTATTAGTAGTTTTAAAAAAAACATATTAGGCATGATTCTGGGTGCTAAATGCTAATAAGAGAAAATATACAAACAGCCTGGAAGTAGAATTCTGCTGCACAACCTAGTGCCTATAACAACACTGTATTGTATACTTCCAAATTTGCTAAGAGGGTATAAGTTAACCTTATTATAAGTTAAGTGTTATTATAAAATAATAATGAAGAGGATGGGAAGATTTGGAATTGATGAAAATGTTTATGGCACAGGTTATAGTAATGATTTCAGGGATGCATACTTGTCTCCAGACTCACTGAGTGTATGTATTAAATATGCATAGCTTTTTGTTTGTCAATTATACCTCAAGAATGTGATTTTAAAAATACTCAATATAGATATATTATATAACACAATTTATATTTACTCATAAATTCTAGTTCTTTTAATGCTTTTGACTTCTCCTGTTTTCAGAATTGAATTTCTTCTGCAGTTATGATTTATAATACTATGTAATTCAATCAATGTAAAAATTACTTTAATGGCCTTTATCTGAGAAATGTGACCTCACCCTATTGGTGACTTAGACATAAACACTACCTTTGTGTGTGTGTGTGTGTGTGTGTGTGTGTGTGTGTGTGTGTATTTTTCTGAAGCTGGAAACGGGGAGAGACAGTCAGACAGACTCCCGCATGCGCCCGACCGGGATCCACCCGGCACACCCACCAGGGGCGATGCTCTGCCCACCAGGGGGCGATGCTCTGCCCCTCCGGGGCGTTGCTCTGCCGCTACCAGAACCACTCTAGCGCCTGGGGCAGAGGCCAAGGAGCCATCCCCAGCGCCCAGGCCATCTTTGCTCCAATGGAGCCTTGGCTGCGGGAGAGGAAGAGAGAGACAGAGAGGAAGTGGGGGGGGGGGTGGAGAAGCAAATGGGCGCTTTTCCTATGTGCCCTGGCTGGGAATCGAACCCGGATCTCCCGCACGCCAGGCCGATGCTCTACCACTGAGCCAACCGGCCAGGGCAAGACTACTTTTTAAAATTTTATTTAGACAATTAATTTTAATGGAATGACATTGATCAATTAGAGTACACAGATTCAGAGAAAACATCTCCAGATCATTTTGACATTTGATTATGTTGTATACCTATCACACAAAGTCAAATTGTCCCCTTTCACCTTTTATTTGGGTTTCTTTAAAGACTACTTTAATTTTGAACAAAATCAATTCTGTATGGAGTTTGCTGTCTAGCTGAGAAGAGATAAGGAATGTTTTGTTTCATATATTGACTTAATTTTAATTTTGGTATTACTTGCACTTTAATTAAAAATATATATGTTTAATATACCAGAATACTCATATCTGGCAGCTTAAGAAATAAAATATTTACCAAACAGTTGAAACCTCCTGATATTGGTGCTTCTTAGAAATTGCAGCAATACCAAATTGTTGCATAAGTCTTCTCTGAGTAACCTAATATAAACAGCCATGGCAATAAAATTCTGCCTAATTAACATCAATTAAGAAAGCAGATAGGACTCCAAATGATAATTACCACATAGCAGTAGAAAATCAAATCTAATAAAGATACAACATGATAAATTTTATGGCCCAAAATGCTAATATTAGGTTAAATATTTCATATTCATAAATTAAAATGGAGAACACTAAAAAGTAATATTGAAATGGAAAAGTCTATAAATGATTTAAAGTTATCTAAGCCAGAAAGTAGATCCTAAAATGTGCTGCTCACAAAAATTAGAGGATATTTCAAAATGAATATGAAGCTATAAAATATTCCCTAATTTTCTGAGCAGTGTATTTTGAGTAAGTATAAAATCTTTGCAGAGATTTACAAAACAAGCAGTTCACATATTTATTTACACTTACCAGGTGTCCCCAAACTACGGCCCCGCGGGCCGCATGTGGCTCCCTGAGGCCATTTATCCGGCCCCCACCACACTTCCGGAAGGGGCACCTCTTTCATTGGTGGTCAGTGAGAAGAGCACTGTATGTGGTGGCCCTCCAACGGTCTGAGGGACAGTGAATGGGCCCCCTGTGTAAAAAGTTTGGGGACCCCTGATACACTTAAAACTGAATAACTAAGCTTTGAGAAAATATGAGTAAAGTCAAGCACCTCAAAATGAACAAGTCATCTCAGAAACCAGAAATCAAATGGAACCTATTTTTATCACTACTTTGGCAAGGGTAAGAAGTGGGAAGTAAGCCAGAACAATGTCTTCTAATACCAGTCATTACTCTTGTAAAGAAACAATACTAATATGCTAGGTAATCTGCAGACATATAATCTTGGTAAAGTCATAATTTAAAATGTAATCAACAAGCATAAACCTAGGAGGTAAACTTCTAAGTAAGTCAAAGCTAATTTAATAAAATCAGTTTCTTTCTTGTTTTATTTATCATCCTAGTAGTACTAGATGTTTTAAAAATAAGTAGGTTTCACATATGAGAGATATTGAACTAAAAGTGGTATAAAATTAAATTTAAGGATGAAAAAAAATCATAAAACCTCTTCTGTCTGCTTTTACCCCAAAAGGAGTGAAATTCAACCCAAAGAAAGTGGGACAACAAGCAATTTTAGCTTTAAAAGCTCCACTTTTAAGGCCTGTGCCATCAAGCAGCAAGGCTTGCACACTCAACACATGTGATACTTTGAACCTAAAACTTTCAAAGGATTCTACTAGAAGCTTCTTGAAATGGGTACTTGGGATTGAAGATGACACAGCTCGAAGGGACCAGTAATGTGCCATGATACCACCTAGTGACAGAATACAACTGACCTGTTATACTGTACCATCATGGTAAGACATTCAAAAATTCTTTTTATATTATATCAGATAAATTGAGAAGATGAATGCAAAATTCATATGAATTTTAAAGGTAAAAAAGGTTTCAAAGATATTTCAGGCTACTGCTTTAGATTATACCACTGGACTCATGAGTTCTTGTCAAGTATACCAACTTTAAAGAATATCTGATGAACAAGGTCAAGTGGAACAGATTAAGAAAGCCCAGCCTGGCATGTGTACTAAGAGGTACTACAACAAGGATAGGGAAATTAAGATGTGACACTGTTCCTTAGGCCCATAAGGGAGTTAAGCCTGAAGTAACTGTATCAGCAAAAAACGTGATTTTAAAAATGAAGGCACAACGATTAAAGAAACCTTTCTTCACAGTGAATCAACTTTATATTTTGGTTTACAGGTGCAACACCAGAAAAAGTGGAATATTTTGAAAAATGTTTTATGCAGTGTAAGTTGCATGACACAGACTTGAAAATGTCACTATACTGTGATTGACAGAGTCTGAAAGAATCTTCCAGTGTCAGCGCTGAGTAGCTGAATGCACACCTGAGGTGGTGGCATGGCGCACACTATGCTGTCCTCGTATCGGTACTGCACAGTGAGGAGCTGTAAAGGATACTGATAATGAGGTCTCACCCCCAGTGATTCTGATTTAATCGGTCTGAAGTCATGTGAGCTTGAGCTATAAGATTTTTAAAAGTTGTCTCAGGTGATTTCAAGTTGTTACCAAGCCTAACATGGTGGTGCAGTGGAGAGAGCATTCTCCTGGAACACTGAGGTAACCAGTTCAAGACCGTGGGCTTGCCCGGTCAAGGCATGCACAACAAGCAAGAGGCAAGCAATGAAGAATTAACGAGCAGCAACTAGGAGTTGATGCTTCTCACTGCCCCTTCCTCTCTCTGTAAAATTAATTCAATAAATCTTTAAAAAAACAGATGAAAGTGCTTCACAGGTAGAGAACTTGGTGTGTTAAAAAGACTATGGGTTCTGAATTGCAGACTAACTACTACAATTTACTCATATAAGAAGTAAATTTTCAGCCAAATAAGAAACAAGCTTAGAGGAATTATCTGTATAATAAAGGTGATAGTCTACGCCAGTGGTAGTCAACCTGGTCCCTACCGCCCACTAGTGGGCGTTCCAGCTTTCATGGTGGGCGGTAGTGGAGCAACCAAAGTATAAATAAAAAGATAGATTTAACTATAGTAAGTTGTTTTATAAAGATTTACTCTGCCAAACAGTGAAAATCCAACATAAAGTTCGTGGTAATTATTATTATATGCTTTAACTTGCTGTAACTGCTTTATAAATTTTATAAAGTAAAGTTACTTCCCTACTTTATAAATCACCATTACTGTTTTAACCGGTGGGCAGTTAGAAAATTTTACTACTAACAGAGATACAAAAGTGGGCGGTAGGTATAAAAAGGTTGACTACTCCTGGTCTACACCTAAATGGGTTCTTCCAGATGTGAACTAGAAGTCACAAGAAATTCAAGGGAGAAGAACATATTAATAACACTGTAGGAATGCAATCAGCAAAATCCAGACTGTGGGCCATTCTATAGGAGAACTAAAATTACATAGAATAAAAGCAAAGCAAAGCAGTGGAGGAAGAATCTACATTTACAGTGACTTAAGAGACATTTAATTGAAACATTTGGATCTTAGTCAATCCTGATTCAAATAACAAACTGCAAAAACATATTCATATTATAATGTATTTTAAACACTACTATGACATTTAAAGAATGTAAAATGCAAATTCATTATACTATTCATTTCTATTTTTGTTTATTTATTAAATCAAAGCACTATCAGAAAACAGCAGGTGTCAATAGGCATCTTTCCCCACCTTTCCCTCAGAACCTTCCTGATACTTTATTGAAATGCCATTACAGCTCTTTCTTTTCCAGTGAAATCCATAAAAACAATCCCCATCAAAAATAAAAAAGTAACACGTTATTTATTTATTGTGACAGAGGCAGAGAGAGAGACAGAGAGAGGGACAGATAGGGACAGACAGATAGGAAGGGAGCAAGATAAGAAGCATCAATTTTTAGTTGTGGCACTTCAGTTGTTCATTGATTGCTTTCTCATATGTGCCTTGACCAGGGGCTATAGCAGACCGAATGACCCCTTGCTCAAACCAGATGAGCCCACGCTCAAGCCAAGGACCTTGGGTTTTGAACCTGGGTCCTTCACGTCCCAGTCCCACGCTCCATCCACTGCACCACTGCCTGGTCTGGCAAAAAGTAACCTTTTTTAAAAACAAAGCCTCACATAAAACATTATCCACACTTCACATGCTGTTTTCCTATCATTGGATACTGCCAGAAACCAGAGGAAAAGATCCTATAAGTAGTTCCTTTTCAGTGGCAAGGTAAGGTTATTAAATTCCCAATAGAAGAATTCATAATTAACAAACTTAAGATGCTATTGTTTTAAAAAAAACACACACACCAAAGAACAAGGTAAGCTGATGTCTTCTCCTAATGATATTTATATGGACTAAATAGAACAGTAAAAAGCATATATTAAATAAAATAAATCTCATACACATCTTGAGTTATATGTACAGAACTGCTCTGATTCTTTCTCCTAATAGTCAAGAATCTTAGTTCTGATGTATCATTAGGGGCTCTTACAATTGGTCTAACCTTACTTAGTAAACACAGGTTTCTGTTGCTCTCATCTCTCTCTGGAATTCACTCTACAAATAAATCTCTTATATTGACCTCCTTTCCTCCTTCCTTTTCTCATCACTTCGAATTCTGATATTCCAGCCTTTCCGAATTAGCTCCAATAAGATTGCCTTTCAATTTGTATATTTTGGAAATTAAATCATTTCAAATATTATAGTGTTTTTTTTTTGCAATCTCAAGTGCACATTTTAGTAATTTGGGGTGTCATAGTTCATGAATGCTTTGACACATTTTAAGGTAATGATGAGGATAGTATAGGATCCATTACAAGTTAATAAACAGTGGAAGTACCAAAAAAAAATAAAATAATCCTGAAAAACAGATTATAAAGGAAGATAATTGATGCACCCTAGAAGGAAGAATTGCCCAACAGTCATCCTAAAATGAACAGTGTTGCCCTTTTAAGTAAAAAACAAAACAAAACCAAAAAAACCCTCCCTACATTTGAATACATTAAAGCAGAACTAAGAATAGTAGAAAACATAAAATGAGAGAGAAGCTAGAATGTCAGTGAATTCCAACTTCCAGAGTCTATGGCTTTATGACAAAGTATTTACTACAACTGACATAAAAACTTACTTTAGGATATAGACCAATTTTGAAAGGTGAGTAGAAGTTTTATTACTGATTCTAATATATGCCCAAATTTATTCATTAATTGATAAGCATTTATTTAGAATAAATTACACAGGGTGGGGTAAAAGTAGGTTTATAGTTGTATGTGATAGTTAATTCTTGTTAACTATTGTATTATTTTCCATATGAACAACTGTAAACCTACTTTTGCCCCCCTCCGCCCGCATACCTACACTGCTCTCAGCTCTGAGGGTACAGTATTGTGAGAAACTGCCCTCATGGTGCTTACCCAGGGAGGGAGACAAGTGGGAAACAGAAGAGAAATAGGAGTGGAGGGAAGTTTACCATATACAAAGGTTTCCCCAATGTATAAATTTTTGGTTAGCAATATATTTCTGCCTAACAGACAAGGATAACAAAGATCTAAGTATCACTGAAGTTGAGTAAGAGTGAATATACCAGACAGTTTTAGACAGACTGATAAGCAGCCATAAATCATCATAAATTCTAAGTCATATATTCTCTACCCTAGGAAGAAAAAAACCCTAAAAATACCACTTCAAAGTTGGAAGTACTCTAATTTTATTTAAGTGCTCTAGCCAAATTCCTTTTTCAAATATCATTTTGATAACATTTAAAGTATTTTTTTGTCATTACACATTTGTTCAGACCCACAGAATATATAACACCAAGAGTGAATCTGGTTGGAAAAATAATACTTTTTACATCTTTAGTAACCATTGGGCACTAGATCAGCACTGTACAAGAGAAATACAGGACATAGGCAATTATAGATTTTCTCTATAAAAAGAGAAAAAAGTAAAATTAATTTTAATATATTTAACCCAAGTCCAAAATATTATCATTTCAATATAATACATATAAAAATTAATGTTTTTTTTGTTTCAATTCCAAATCTTTAAAATACAATGTATATTTTATTTTATTTTTATTTTTATTATTTTTTTTTCTGAAGCTGGAAACGGGGAGACAGACTCCCGCATGCGCCTGACCAGGATCCACCCAGCACACCCACCAGGGGGCTACGCGCTCTGCCCACCAGGGGGCGATGCTCTGCCCCTCCGGGGCGTCGCTCTACTGCGACCAGAGCCACTCTAGCGCCTGGGGCAGACAGAGGCCAAGGAGCCATCCACAATGTATATTTTATATTTAAAGAGAACATCTCAATTTGAACTAGCCACATTTTAAGTTCTCAATATTCACATGTGGCTAGTGGTAGCTGTATTTATAGGAACTATTATATTTTACACTACAGCACATCTCAATTCAGACACTAAATTTTCACAGAAAATACTTGATTTTCTTGAGATCTGGATTTACCTAGAAATCATATTTATATTTCATAAAATTTATAGTTGAAAAAGTAGATTCATAAGTCCAAGTTGTAAAGTTACCCAAATGAAATAAGTATCAGTTTCTAAAGTTAAATTGATTAAAATAAAAATGAAATAAAATTAACAATTCAGTTTTTTAGTTGTATTAGCCACATTTCAAGTAATCAACAGCCATATGTGGCTAGTGGCTACCATACTGAACAGTGCAGCACTGTTTTCTAGGCAATGCAGAAAAAAGCTTTAATTTTTTTCTCTTCCATTTTTTCTTTATTTGAATCAATTCTGGTTAAAAACAGGTGAGGATACATTAGTTTCTTTAAAAATTATAACACCTGTAGAGCCTTCCACAAAAATTTTTTTTCCTTCCACAAAAATTTAAGGCAGTTCCTTTGAAACAAAGTTCTCAATAGTCAAATAATCATAATAGTCTATTATTTCCAAAGTTAAACGCTCCAACCGTAGTACAGAGAAAATTCCCAAATCCAAAATTAGTAATGTCATTGCTACCTGATTGTTACAAAATCCAATCTTATTAGCTATGTAATACTTTTTCAAAAAAATTTAAATTCCCTTGGATTCTACCTTCAACTGTTGCTATCTAAGTACAGGTACACATCTTTGATTACCTGGGCTATTTTAAAAGCCTCCTAAAGCTAATTTTAAATACACAGGGATTTTTTTTCCATATGTTGACACGTAACTATCACTAGGAATAAAATATAGAATGTTCCCAGTATCAGTGAAGTTCCCTCCTGCCCCTAGCCACCCAATAACCCCCAGAAAGATAGCATGATGGACTTTTGATTAGTTTTGCCCTTCTGAACTCTATAAAAATGGAATTATATAGTATATACTCTTTTTTTGTCTGGCTTGGATTCTTTTTTTTTTTTTTTTTTGTATTTTTCTGAAGCTGGAAACGGGGAGAGACAGACTCCCGCATGCGCCCGACCGGGATCCACCTGGCATGCCCACCAGGGGGCGACACTCTGCCCACCAGGGGGCAACGCTCTGCCGTGACCAGAGCCACTCTAGCGCCTGGGGCAGAGGCCAAGGAGTCATCCCCAGCGCCCGAGCCATCCCCAGCGCCTGGGCCATCCCTGCTCCAATGGAGCCCTGGCTGCGGGAGGGGAAGAGAGAGACAGAGAGGAAGGAGGGAGGGGGTGGAGAAGCAAATGGGTGCCTCTCCTATGTGCCCCGGCTGGGAATCGAACCTGGGTCTCCGCACGCCAGGCCGACGCTCTACTGCTGAGCCAACCGGCCAGGGCCTGGCTTGGGTTCTTTTAGCAAACATATTATCTGTGAGATTCATCCATGATGTTGCCTATGCCAGCAGATCATTTTTATTGCTATATTATTCAGAATTTTGTGAATATTCCAAAATGTTTTTATCCATTCTCCTGCTGATAGGTATTCAGGTTGTTTCCAGTTTGGGGCTATTGTGAATAAAGCTGGTAAGAAAATTAATAATGTCCATGAAAGTATTAAAGAACCTAAAATATGTGCTCAATATATGTTAATTCTGTTATTCCATTATATTAAAGTTAAGGGATGGACATATTATACAGAATGGACATTTAAAATCAAGTTCACATTTTAAACAAAAGACATGCCATGTATATCTTCAATCATTATACATGTTAACCACATGCACAATAAATTTATATCACACAAACAACAATAAACATTAACACCAAATGGATAACAAAATTTGACCCCATTAACACATTTTAGCATCTGCTCTATATTTTCAAATGCATCTAGAGATTGATCCAGGCAATCACAACAGAAATTAGCACTAGCTTATTTCTCTAGCACTACATTCATGCCAAGATAATGCTTAGGTGTAGACTTAGAAATATTTGCATGAATGTGTTGCACCTGCTCATATATCAGGTCATAGTAAAATAAAACAGATTTGAAAAAACAGTTTTATAAAAATTAGTATAACAGCATCATTATTCTAAAATGCACTCAATAAGTCATTTTATTGCCGATACACTGCTTCTCCATTTTAAAGCAAAAGAAAAATGACAAATACTAATGAACTAAAGTTATTAATCAGGTTCATTCAATGAACATATATATACACGGACAGTATATATTTCCTTTTTTTAAAAGATCTATTTATTGATTTTACAGAAAGAGGAGAGAAACAGAAAAGTGTTCTTTTGTATCAAGATTCTGAGTACTCTCCTGTGCTACCATAAAGCTATAAATTCATACAAAGGAAAATGAATAATGAGATCTTCACATTTTCCTCCTTACCTCCCATTCTCTGGCTGCTGCTTCATTAGTAGAATCTTCACTTGTTTCAGACTCTTCGATCTTTTTTACAACTATAAATCCAGGTTCTCTGGTATATTCACCAGTATCCTCTGCATATATTTCTGGACTCCACTGAATGAAGAAGGCATATAAGTGGTCTGTCCTGTTAGAACAAGTAACTATTAATAACAGACCTAGTACTGTGTGCTTTTAGCTAGAATTACAAAATAGCTGTTAAATATCTTGACAAAACTTGAGAACCTAAAATATACACAGAATATACTATTTTATTTTTTAAAAATAATGAAGTCCACTACTAGTAAAACATTAACTTAAAAAATGTATGTGTTTGACTGTTCTATCAAGTTGTTCCACAAAAACTAGATTAAGACTTTCCTCAGCATGCTTCTGACTAGCTCAAGTGCTGTCCATGGTAACAGTTTTACTCTTTAAAGCAACTAGTGATAGGAAGGGAAACTGAACCCACCATTCTGACATCATTCACACAATTACCCAATTATCTATAATACAAGTAAACTATTTTAAAACTGCCTATTTTGAAACCTGAATATTACAGAGAATTTCTCCGAGCTAAGAGAAATTTAATATATTTCTTTTAAATAATACCAGGAACACACAGTATATTATTGGTTCAGAGACAGATGATCTAATATTTCAAGTGTCTTTTTCCCCTTTTTCAATTTTGTTTACTATAGTAAAGTCTCTTGTTACAAAAGATAATGAAAACTCAGATAAGCATATTTGAGGGTCAAACGCACATTTCAAATATCCATGTTTTCTTTATTTAGCATGAAAATTGAAAATTGATTATAAAACTCTACTAAGCTACCATATATTAAATTCAATAACAATGGGTCTGGAAATGGTGTCCAATTTAAATTTTTTACAAGTATCATCTCTTATTTGGCAACTAACATATTAAAAGGATGTTTATGTTTAGTTCCATCTTACAGATAATGTCTCTACCAAAACAGCATTTTGTACTCTCCTGTGCCTTTTTCATAAATTATATATATATATAATGAAGTTCAAGATCCTAATACTAATTATTTACTTCTTAAAAAACATTAGCCAAGGTGCAAGGAAAATAACAAAATGAAAAATTCAATGTAAAAATTAAAATAAAACCAACAGTAATGACAAAAGCTAGATCCTTGTGTTAGTTTTAATTAAAGATATAATATTCAGAAATGCCTCATTCTTTTGCACTTCGCTTTACTGTGCTTCAGAGATATTTCTTTTTTTTTTTACAAATTGAAGTTTTGTGTCAACCCTGTATTAAGCAAATCTATCGGCATTATTTTTCCAACATCATTTGCTCACTTGATGTCTGTGTCACATTTTGGCAATTCTTGTAGTATCTCAAGTTTTTTCACTATTTTTTTGTTATGCTGATCTGTGATCAGTTATCTTTGACGTTACTATTGTATTGTCTCGTGGTACCATGAAACGTACCCATATAAAAAGAATCTACAAATAACACTGGGGAACAATATTTTTTAATTTTCTGTTAAATGAGGTTTTAGAACTGTTTCTATATATTTCTGCATCGCTGATTTCAAATCTGAAATCCGTTTTTTGGTGCATGCTCTAGTTTTTATGCAATTTTAATTTCTTTTTGTTACAGTTAACGGCATGCATTGGTTTTTAAATTAGAGTTAAAGGGATTGAACTCTTGGATTGAACATAACCACAAGGCAATTAATGTTTTACAAACATCACTTTTACGTAATTGTAATTATTTTTAAATGTAAAAAATTATCTGATAAAAACACTCTATTTTGTTTTAAGATTGAATCATAGCTTCTTTGAGTAGGCGTAAATGTAAGAATAGTCCTGACACCTTCTGTTATGTATGTGGCTATTACACACTTCAATGTCAAAGGCGCAATATTTCATCATTTGTGACACGTGCATATATTGCCTATTTTCAAGTTCCCCTTAGCGATCAAGACAAGAATTGGGCTCCTCATATAGTGTGTCATAATTGTGAGGAAATGCTTCATGACTGGACAAAAGAAAAACACAAAGGAATGCCTTTTGGTATCCCCATGGTTTGGTATGAACCTAAGGACCACAGCAGTGACAGTTATTTCTGTCTGATCCATACAAAGGGCATCAGCAAGAAAAAACAGCATATGATCGGATATCCTAATATTCCTTCAGCAATACGACCGATCCCACACTCTGAGACACTCCTGGTTCCCATTTTTAATGGTTTTATTTCTTCTAAGGATGAAAAAAGTGAACATGGTAATCAAGTGTATTTTGATAATATGCATGAGAAAATGGTTGTAGAATCTGAAGAGTCTTCTTCTGATGCCAAGCAGTCATTAACCCCTCAGCAGTTTAGCCAACCCAAATTGAATGACTTAGTAAGAATGACATAAAAATTGTCCTGAACTTTCTGAAGTATGAGGAGCATAACTAGATCATTTGTGTGGACCTTAAAATGGTAACTTTCCTGCGAGGACAACAGACAGGTTTCACAAAGTATCCTTGCTTTCTGTGTTTGTGGGACAGCCGAGCTTAGGAGAAACACTGGACACAGAAGGAGTGGCCGAAACATGAAGCTCTGGAAGTAGGGATGCAAAATATTGTGAATGAACCTGTAGTTAATCGAAACAGGATCATTATTCTCCCACTTCATATCAAATTTGGCTTAATGAAGCAGTTTGTTCAGGCTTTGAATAGAGAAAGTGTATGCTTTCAACATATTATTTCTGCTTTTCCTGCCTTGTCGTTCGAGAAGATAAAAGCAGGTGTATTCGATGGACCTCAAATTCAAACCCTCATATGTGACGAAGAATTTGCCAAGAAGATAAATAAGGAGGAGAAAGCAGCATGGCAGTCTTTTGTGGCAGTTACAAAGAACTTCCTTGGCAACAAAAAAGCTGTGAACTTCTGGTTCAAAGGATGCTGTTGGCTTTCCGCAACACTGGATGTAACATGAGTGTTAAGATTCACTTTCTGAACTGTCATCTTGATAAGTTTCCGAAAATCTTGGAGTTGTTCGTGATGAGCGGACTATTGCTGGCGCATTAAACGAGATTATCCTCAACAAGCACACAAACGCAAGAGCTACAAATGCCAATTTTTGCCTGAATAGAATTTAAATAAATTTTGCGCAAATTTTATGATTAAAATAAGTGTTTTAATATGTTCTATTTCAAAATTGTAGACAAATTCTGATGCAATCATATCTTTTAGTGTATTAGTGTATTTACTACATTATATAAATTATATTTTTACAAAGATGATGCTCCAGAAGACATTATACTTCATTATGTTAAACTAAATGTTGAAAATTTTACAAGATAAAAACCTAAATGTTTGAACTGCAAAATAACTTGTAGCTTACAGAGAATAACTAATGTCAGATTTGAGATCAGCACACTCGAATTAGGTAATAACAAGTGTTCTTCTGGATGCAACAAACATTTTGTTCCCCAGAGTAATCTGTGTATTTTGACAGCCCCACAGATCAGCCATTCCCCCATCTCTCTCTCTCTCTCTCTTCAGATCTTCTTATTCCCTGAGACACAATAATATTGAAAGTAGGCCAACTAACCCTCCAATGGCCTCTAAGTACTCAAGTGAAGAGTTGCATGTCTTCCATATTAAATCAAAAGCTGGAAATGATTAAGCTTAGAGATGAAAGTACTGTATATGGAAAGGTAGGCCCCTTGCGCCAAAGATTTATTCAAGTTATCCATGCAGTGGAAAATTCTTGAAGGAATTTAGAAGTGCTACTTCAGTGAACACAATAAGAAAGCGAAACACCCTGATTAATGATATGGAGAAAAGCTTTAGTGTTATGGTCTAATCCAGACAGAGCAAGACACTTAACTGTCTATAATTCAATGAAGGTTTAGAGATAAGAAAGCTGCAAGAGAAAATTTGAAGCTAGCAGAGGTTGGTTCATGAGGCTTAAGGAAAGAAGCTACCTTCATAACATAAAAGTGCAAAGTGAGACTTGATCCAAATGGCAGAGTGAGTAAAGAAGCTGTCTGCACTCACCACTTTGACCATATTAAAATTACACCCAAATTACTGAACAATCCACCTGTATAACCATCTGAAGACTAGCTGAAGAGAAGTCTTAAGACAAAAGACGTAAAGAAGCCACCCTGCAATCGCAATGGGTTGGAGGGACAGAGAGGTGGAAAGAGCTGGCCCCTCATGTGTGGCAGCTGAGAATCCACAGGGCTATCTCGGCTGCAAAGGTCCCTTCTGATGAGTGAGGGCTCTCAACCCCGTGCCAGACTCCCCAGCCCAGAGCCCAGAGTGCCACTGCTGGGAAGGGGAGCCCACATTCCACCTGGCTGTGGAGATCAGCAGGGATTCTGTCTTCCTGCTGAGAAGGATGGCTAGGGGAATCCAGGAATCCTCTGAAAGGGGCAAGGCACAAAATCTTGTCTTTCACCTGGGCTCCCGTGGAGGGACGGCAGCTCAGAGGGTGCCAGAGTCATAATACAAGGAGAAAGTGAGTTGTGTGGCTCAGAGGAGAGGGCTAGAGGGACAACTACCACTGTCCCGTACTGCCCACAGATGCCACCTTCCCTAGGTCAAGCACTTTCCCCACATGGCAACAGCCTGGGCAGCTACACTAGTCCCACCCTGATGCCTCCCAGAGTCCTGCCATACCCAACTCACAAAGCTATAGGCTCTCCCAGAGGCAATCATTGCAGTCTTTCTTAAAAAAACTCCTGAGTAATTTCATAATAGCTTTGGGGGTGCCACAGAAAGCCAGGGAGAAACTGAGTTGTGCAATTCTGGACAGGGGCCGTTTGCCCTGAGTGCCAGAAAAGCATCACCATCCCTGTGTTAGGCACATCAACAGCCAAAGGACCGCACTAGCTCCACACTGGGTGAATCACAGAGGCCCTGCCCTGCCCAGCAGCACTGCGGCGGACTTTGCTGGCAGCAGTCATCCTGGGCCTGCGATGCATCTTTCTTACACTCTGTGAGCTCGGGAGAGTGAGAGAGACAAACAGGTATAGAGACTCAGCTGTATGGGTTAGGGCAAAACCCACCTTCCTGCACACGAGACAGGCACCACCTTTTTTGTGCTGAGCCCTCCCTTCAAACAGCCACACCTTGGTCTGCTCTACTCAGATGAATTCTGTTGGCTCTACCCTAATGGCCCCAAGGAGCCCGCCCCACTGCCAGGCTCTGCGGGCCGCAGATGGGTGGCAGATGCCCACAGTATACCCCGAGACTCATTCGCAGCACTGGAGGCAAGTCTGAATCTTTATCAAGCTGGTGAACACCACTTGCCCTACCTTGGTGACTGTGAAAACCTACATCATGTAACCCAAGGTATTTCAGTGGCTGAGCCTAACAGGCGGTCAGCAGATGGTGGCACGTCTTGGGGAGCCTTGGGCACTCTTGCTGACTTACCCTGTGCTCAATCTGATGGCAGCCAGCCTCGGTACACAGCTTGGTCTCTTCCTCGTACACCCAGGCCCAGTCATAGGCAGTGTTTGACACAGACCTACAATGGAATCCCTCCCAAGAGGTCCCAAAACCAACACACTCAGTGGCTGGCTTCAGATCACAACAGGGCATGAGCCAAACAGCTACAAGAGTGGTCCACTCCAAGGAAGGTCTCAGCAGGTGCCAGACCCTGATGGGGCAAATTCCACTTTGCGGGGTTAGCTCCTGCAAAGTAGCTCATACACTGTGATTATGGCCAATCCATACAGCCAGCCAACCTGAGGGTCAACCCCAACCACAAACATGCCGGCAACAGTTAATGCTTAACTATAGTAAGAGGGCACACATAACCTACAAAAAGGACATTCCTGGGGTACCTGGCTCAGAAGATCAGGGCGATGGAGCCACTTGGCCCCATAGGGCACCTACTACACAATGCCACCCTACCACTACTGGGAGATACAGCAGATCTACCTACTACACATAAAAGAGAGAGGCAGCTAAAATAGGGAGACAAAAAAAAAATACCATCTAAAAGGAAAGAAATCTCAAGGAAAATAAATGAAATGGAGGAAAGCAATCTATCAGATATAGAGTTCAAAACAATGGTTAAAATAATGCTCAAAAACTTAGTGGAACTTCATCAGCATAAAAAAAAAAGGGTCAGAAATGAAGAATATAATAACAAAAATGAAGAACAACAGAAGGAATAAACAGTAGACTAAATAAATCAGAGGATCAAATCAGCAATGTGGAAAAAAAAGGTAGCTGGAAACAAAACAGAAATATATATATATATATATATATTTATTTTAACGAGGATAGTTTAAGGCAGTGTTTTTCAACCTCGGTTCCACACAGTGCTGCCAGGCTGTAAAACAGTTAACCACACACATGTTCTATGAAGATTATAGATCCAATGATCTCAGCCCAACTTGCTTTTATGCTCAGAGTGAGTTCTACCTTAGTTTTTTTCAAATGAATTCTATTTTCACCAGTTCTCAAGTATAAAGAGGTTGAAAACCACTGGTTTATGGGACCTATGAGGCAACATCAAGAAAAAAGCATTCATATCATAGGGGTACCAGAAAAAGTAGAGAGTGAGGAATCAAGAACCTATCTGAAAAAAATAACAACTGAAAAACTTCCCGTATCTGGTGAATGAAAAAGACACACATGTTCAAGAACAAAGAGAGTACTAAACTAGATGATCCCAAAGAGGTCAACATCAAGAAACATCATAAAAAAACATCAAAGAGTAAAGAGAAAGAGAAAATCTAAAAGCAGAAAGAGAAAAAAAACATAGTTATCTACAACAAAGCTCCCATAAGCCAGTTAGCTGATTTGTCAACAGAAACATTTCAGGCCACAAAAGATTGACATGAAATATCCAAAGTGATGAAAAGCAAGGACCTACATCCAAGTCTCGTCTACTAAGCAAGGCTATTATTCAAAACTGAAGAAGAAATACAGAGCTTCCCAAACAAGAAAAAGTTAGAGTTCATCACCACCAAACAAGTATTACAAGAAATGTTAAAGAGACTTCTTTAAAAAAAAAAATAATAATGGAGGGAGGGGGAGAGAGAGAAACAAATATTAATAAAATTGCAATAACTACTTACCTATTAATAATAACTTTAAATATAATTGGACTAAATGCTTCAATCAAAAGACATAGCGTACCTGAATGGATAAGAAAACAAGATCCATATATACTGTATGCACTGTCTACAACAGACCTACTTCAGATCAAAAGACACACAGACAGAAAGTAAAGAGATGGAATACAATATTTCATGCAAATGGAAACAAAAAAAATCTGCACTAGTTATATTTACATTAGATAAAATAAACTTTAAAATATAGGCTATCATAAGAAACAAAGGACATTACATATGATAGAGATCAAACCAACAAGAAACTATAACCCTTGTAAACATTTATGCACCTAGAATAGCACTTATATATATATAAAGTAAATACTGACAGACATAAAAAGAAAGATTAACAGATATAAGTCCCAGCAGGGGACTTTAACACCACACTGACATAAACGAACAGATCTTACAGACAGAAAATCAACAAGGCAACAGTGGCCTTACACGACACACTAGACCAGATGGATTTAATTGATAGTTTCAGAGCATATCACCTCAAAGCAGCAGGATATACAGTCTTTTCAAGTGCACATGAAACATTTTCCAGGACAGACCACATGTTAGGCACAAGTCACAATAAATTTAAGATTGAAATCATAAAGCACCATGTTGAAACACAAGTATGAAGCTAAAATCAATTACAAGTACAGACTGAAAAATACACAATATATGGAAGCTAAATAACATATTATTAAACAATGAATGGGTTAACGAGAATAAGAAAAACCTATCTTTCCTAAAGCTACTCAAAACAATTAATGAGAAGGAAAGACTCCCAAGTTCATTTTATGAGGCCAGCATTATCCTAATTCCAAACCTAAAGACACTACAAAGAATAATTATAGGCCAATACCTCTGATGAATACAGATGCAAAAATCCTCAACAAAATATTATCAAACTGGATCCAGCAATACATTAAAAATACCATACACCAAGATCAACTTAGATTTATTCCCAGGATGCAAGATTGATACATTATCCACAAATAATGTGATATACCTCATAAACAAAATGAAGTATAAAAATCACACGATCATATCAACAGATGCAGAAAAAGCTTTTGACAAAATCCAGCACCCATTTATGGCAAAAACTTTCAGCAGAGTGGGAAGAAAGGGAACATACCTCAACATAATAAAGGCCATATATGACAAACACACAACTATCATACTCAGCAGAAAAAAATCTATGAGTTTTCTACATGGCTCTCAAAAATTAGGGGGGATCAGGAACCATGCAGATACTCTAGTACTTTCAGCCCCTTGTATAGTGCATTTTCACCAGTGAAATAAAAGTCGGTTTTGCATCTCATTTGCATAATCAAACAACTTTCTTTGACTTGTTTGCTTTTCTGATGTTTTTGTTTAATAAAAAAATCAAATGCTTCTTTTTTTATCGCTTCCTAATCATTTTGAAATATCCCCTAATTTTTGTGAGCAGTATATAAGTTCAGGAATAAGATAGGGATGTACACTTTCACCACTTTTATTCAATGTAGTATAGGAATTCCTAGCAACAGCTATCAAAAAAAGAAGAAATAAAAGGCATCCAAACTGAAAAAAAAAGTAAAACTGTCATTATTTACAAATAACACGCTACAATGTATACAGAACCCTAAAGATTCCATCAAAAAACTACTAGAACTCATAAATGAATTCAGTCAAGTAGAAGAATACAAAATAAATATTTAGATATCAATTGCATTTTTATACACCAATAATGAACTATAGGAAAAGGAAATTAAGAAGACAATACCATCAAAAATAAAACACCTAAGCATAAATTTAACCAAGGAGGTAAAAGACATGTACACAAAAAATTATAAGACAATGTAGAAGGAAACTAAAGATACAAATAAAGGCACATACTGTTCTCATGATCAAGAAGAATTAACATCATAAAAATGTCCATACTAACTACAGCAACCTACAGATACAATGCAATCCTTATCAAAATACCACAGGTGTTTTTCACAGAACTAGAACAAATAATCCAAATATTTATATGAAACCACAGAAGACCCTGAAACCAAACAATCCAACTAAAAAACAAATAGAGGACCTCAAGAGACACTTCTCCAAAGAGGACATATAAATGGCCAACAGACATATGAAGAGATACTCAACGTCACTAATCATCAGAGAAATGCAAATTAAAACCACAATGAGCTTTCAGCTCACACCTTTCGTAAAAGCTATCATTAATAAATCAACATACAAGTGTTGGCTAGGTTCTGGACAAAGAGGAACCCTCACGCATGACTGGTGGGAATGTAGATTGGTGCAGCCACTGTGGAAAACAGCATGGAGTTACCACAAAAATTAAAAATGAAACTGCTTCATAACTCAGCAATTCCACTTTTGATTATATATCCAAAGAAACCCAAAACACTAATTCAAAAGAATATATACTCTCTTATGTGCAGCATTATTTACAACAGCCAAGCTACAGAAACAATCTAATGGATGAGTGGGTAAACAAGCTGTGGTACATATCTACAATGGAATATTACTTTTTCATAAGAAAAAAAAAAGGATAAAGTCTTACCATTTAAAACAGCATGGAATGAATCTAGAGGATATTACACCAAGTGAAACTGAGAAAAACAAATGCCATGTAATTTCTTTTACATGCGAATCGAAAGAAGAAATGAACAAACCTGTAGATACAGAGAACAAACTCATGGTTCCCAGAAGGGAGGGTGGTTGAGGAACTGGGTAAAAATCACAAAGGATTAAGAAGTACAATTTGGCAAATACAAATAGTCATGGAGATGTCAAGTACAGCATAGGATACATAGTCAATAATATTTAAGCCTGACCTGGCAGTGATACCGTGGATAGTGTCGACCTGCAACGCTTAGGACCCAGGTTTGAAACCCCAAGGTGACTAACTTGAGCATGGGCCCACCAGCTTGAGCATGGGGTCGCCGGTTTGAGCATGGGATCATAAACATGACCCCATGGCCACTGGCTTGAGACCAAGGTCATTGGCTTGAGGTCATTGGGTCACTGGGTCAGGTGGTGCCTTCTGTCAAGGCACATATGAGAAAGCAATCAATGAACAACTAAAGTACTGCAATGAAGAATTGATGTTTCTCATCTCTCTCCCTTCCTGTCTGTCTGTCTCTCTTGCTTGCTAAAATAATAATGATAATAATACTATTTTAATAACTAGGTATAATGCCAGGTGGGTATTTTGTAAAGCATATGATTGTCTAACCACTATGCTGTACACCTGAAACTAATACAAGATAACACTGAATGTCAACTGTAATTGAAAAATAAAAAACTTAAAATATCAAAAAATAAAAGTGCAAGAGGAAGCAGCAACTGATATAGCAAATTATCCAGAAGATCTACCTAAGAAAATTTATGAATCTACACTAAGCAATAGATTTTTAATGTACACAAAACAGCCTATTCCAAATAGGACTTTCACAGCCAGAGAGAAGTCATTGCCTGGCTTCAAAGATTCAAAAGACAAAACAAGCCCTGGCCGGCTGGCTCAGTGGTGGAGTGTTGGCCTGGCATGCAGGAGTCCCGGGTTCGATTCCCAGCCAGGGCACACAGGAGAAGCGCCCATCTACTTCTCCACCCCTCTCCCTCTCCTTCCTCTCTGTCTCTTTCTTCCCCTCCTGCAGCCAAGGCTCCATTGGAGCAAAGTTGGCTGGGGCGCTGAGGATGGTTCTGTGGCCTCTGCCTCAGGCACTACAATGGTTCTGGTTACAACAGAGCAACATCCCAGACGGGCAGAGCATCGCCCCCTGGTGGGTGTGCCAGGTGGATCCTGGTCGGGCGCATGCAGGAGTCTGTCTGACTGCCTCCCCGTTTCCAACTTCAGAAAAATACAAAAAAAAAAAAAAAAAAAAAAAGACAAAACAACACTCTACCGTAGCTGGTGATTTAAGCTGAAGTCAATGTTCAATTACCATTCCCGAAACACACTACATCTCTCTGAACTCTATAAATGGAATAACAAAGCTGGGACAACAGCACATCTGTTCATACCATGGCTTTCTGAAGTTTTTAAGCCCACTGTCAAGACCTACAGCTCAGAAAAAGATTCCTTTCAGTGATAATGCACCTGGTCACCCAAGATCTCTGATGGGAATGTATAAGACTTTTGCTGTTTTCATACCAGCTTAACACAATATTCATTCTGGGAACTTTAATTTTGCCTTTCAAATCTTATTAAGACACCTTATTTAAGAAATAAGGCTATAGCTGCCATTGATACTGATCCTAACAGATCAGGATAAAGTAAACTGAAAACCTTCTAGAAAGAATTCACCATTCTAGATGGCATGAAGAATATTTGTAATTCATGGGAACAGGTCCAAATATCAACATTAGTAAGAGTTTGGAAGAAGCTGATTTCAACCCTCACGGACGACTTCGAGGAGTTCAGTGGAGGAGGTAACTGCAGATGTGCTGAAACAGCAAGAGAATTAGAATCAGAACTAAAGCCTGAAGATGTGACTGAACTGCAACAAGCTCATGATAAAATTTGAGTAGATGAGGAGTTGCTATGTATAAATGAGCAAAGAAAGTGGTTTCCTGAGGTGAAATCTACTCCTGGTGAAGATGCTGTTAAGACTGAAATGACAACAAGAAATTTAGAATAATATTACATAAGCTTAGTTGATAAAGCAATGGCAGGGTTTGAGGGGACTGGGTCCCATTTTGGGTAAAATGCTATCAAATAGTATCATATGCTACAGAGAAACTGTTTATGAAAGGAAGAGTCAATTGTGGCAAACTTCACTGTCTTATTTTAAGAAATTTCCATATTAACCTAAACCTTCAGGAACCTGATCAGTCAGCAGCCATCCACACTGGGACAACATCCTCACCAGCAAAAAGATTATGACTCGCTGAAGGCTTAGATGGTTAGCATTTTTTAATTAAGGTATGTACATTTTAAAATACATAATGCTATTTATACACTTAACAGACTACAGATAGTGTGACATAACTTTTACATGCACTGGGAAACCAAGAAATTTGTGTGACTCACTTTACTGTGATATTCACTTTACTGTGATGGTCTGGAACCAAATCTCTGAGGAATGCCTGTGGTTAAATTTGTCACTGTAGTCATCTTAATATAGCTGGCAAATGTGAAAATCTGGCTCTGTGCCTTTTAGGTATTCAGGAATTATACTAACCATACCATATTTTTAAATTACTTTAGTTACATCTTGTTGCACACACTGTACTGTATAATGAGCGGGAGGGGTGGAAGAAGAATTTTTATCATTATATCCCCAAAAGCAGCAGTTTTCAGAGCAATATATAAAGACTTTCCAGGTGGCACACAAACACTTAAGACAGTTCTAAGGAAATCAATTTCTTTTTCTTCTTCTCCATGTTACTCTTCATTCATACTAATCTGCTTGAAAAGTGGGATAATGATATCTTACAGAGTCCCTAAATCACTTTTTTCTACTTTATTTAACAACAAAAAGCATATCCAAACCTATCCAGAACTCTGTAATGGTACATGCCCTAACAAGCTTCCAGGCTGCCCAGAGTTGGTACTAAGACAGATTCTGAAGATTGCGCTATACATTTTCTGTGTGTCAGGTGGTTCCTAACTCACTGATTTCTATTAAACTGAAAGAGTTTTCAATGAAGTTGCTCATTGATTATCACTAAACATAATTTTGACATAAGGTGATTAAGTAAATTCAGAATAGAAATAGAAACATGTTTAAAGAATTGAGTGACATTATTATAATACAATTCTGAAGCCTCATGGCTTTTTGTGAAGAAAGTTTTTCAGCACCTAACAGAAAAGAAAGGATGGGAAAAGGCAGAACGGAGGGACTGAATCCTATCTTACCCTTTCAATTAACAACATTTATAAATGGATGGATGACCCATCTATTTTATTAAAGCATTTCTTATACTTTAATTTTTATGTATAAATAATTATAAAAATTTATCACTTATGTTGCTATTAATAACTGTAATAATAAAATCTAACTTTATTATTCATGTGTTATTAATAACTGTAATAGTAAAATAAACTTTCTTCTATCTTTAGTTAATATTTGGAATAATGTAGTTTTTTTATAGACAATTTTCTCATGGATTTCTGCATGTCTAATGAGTAGAGGTCCTGAGTACCTTTGTTTAGCCTATCTATTCAAGTACGTTAGCACAGGAAAAATAGCATAGCATAGTGTTAGACAGTAGAAATAGTATCCTACTCTGGAGCAAAGGGTAACCATGCTCACTGTACATAGTCATAGGTTAAGTTCCCTAAACTTATGGTTCCTCTTCCATAATATAACCCATGACATATGCATCTGTCACCTGGCCTTCTTTACATCACACTGTAGGATTGAGGCTTAAAGAACTCATGCAAATGTTGGAACTCTGACTACTGCTATTGTTGGGACTCGTGTTTTCTCCCAGCATGCATTAAGCTGAGGCAACTTGTTAGCTTGTATATAGGGTAAACCTTAGACTCTTTACTATTTTGCCAAGTCACAGAAAATGTTAAAATAAATGTAATGGGCTCTGGCCTATTGACTCAGTGCTAGAGCATCGGCCCAGAATATGGAAGTCCTGGGTTTGATTTCTGGTCAGGGCATAGGAGTAATGCCAATCTGCTTCTCCACCCATCCCCTACCTTCTCTCTTTCTCTCTCTCCTCCTCCTGTAACTATGGAGCAAATGTGGCCCCGGGCACTGGCGATGTCTCTATGGCCTAGGCCTCAGGCACTAAAACAGCTTGCTTACTGAGGAACAGAGCTGCAGCCAGCTGGGCAGAGCAGTGCCTGGGAATGGCTTGCCTGGTGGATCCCAGTCAGGGCACATGTGGGAGTCTGTCTCTACCTCCCTCCTTTCATTTAATAAATTAAAAAAAATATAGCCCTGGCCGGTTGGCTCAGCGGTAGAGCGTCGGCCTGGAGTGTGGGGGACCTGGGTTCGATTCCCGACCAGGGCACATAGGAGAAGCGCCCATTTGCTTCTCCACCCCCACCCCTCCTTCCTCTCTGTCTCTCTGTCTCTCTGTCTCTCTCTCTCTCTTCCCCTCCTGCAGCCAAGGCTCCATTGGAGCAAAGATGGCCCGGGCGCTGGGGATGGCTCCTTGGCCTCTGCCCCAGGCGCTAGAGTGGCTCTGGTCGCGGCAGAGCGATGCCCCGGAGGGGCAGAGCATCACCCCCTGGTGGGCAGAGCTTCGCCCCTGGTGGGTGTGCCGGGTGGATCCCAGTCGGGCGCATGCGGGAGTCTGTCTGACTGTCTCTCCCTGTTTACAGCTTCAGAAAAATACAAAAAAAAAAAAATATATATATATATATATAATATTAAATAAATGTAATTTTGGTATGTACACACACATATAATGTGCAAGTGTATGCACATTTATATGTATTTTTTACAAAGAAATATAAAAACATAGTACCTTATAATAAGATTCTATGAGAAGGTTTCATGGAAATACAAGTTCAAAGAGAAAAAGTAATGATGCAAATTCTGTTAAAGAGCACATTCAAGTAGATTTTAAATAAATAATGGAAGAGGGAAAATTGCTATGATGTTTAAATTCTACTAGAGTATTTCAAAAATTAATGTAACAGTTTTAATTAATTTATTTTTAATACAGCAATAACAGACAGCCTTCACAGTTGCTTAAATTTATAACAAAAAATTGGGTAGGAGATACAAACAATAATTTGAAGACCACATCCTTTTTGAAACTAATTTAGTGCTATGTATATATTAGGTATTCAGTAAGTATTTGAGGAGATCTTTAAAAAGAGATTATACATCATTACCGGTCATGAGATAGGGGCTACACCAGTTAGTTTTTGATGAACCTTCTTGCTCTAAGACATTTTAAGTAAGTTTCTTTACTATTAACACTAAGTGTATGTTAACATCTTCTGCATTAAATCACAAAGAATAAGATTAAAAATGGGGTAAACTAAAGAGTATAAAATAAAATAGCTAAAATATTTTGAATAGATTTAATGTCAGGTTTTAATCATACACTGTATGTTTCAAAAATACTTTGGCATTGTTAAGTGGTATACAAAATAATTTTAATTTCAAAGATCTCAATACTGTTTTAAAGTTCTGGTTGTTGTTTTATTTACCTTTCCTGCGGCACAGCAAACCAGTATTCATGTTTCTTATCTCTCTGTGCATACTGCTGCATTGTTGCACTTGCTTGGGATACAAATGTTTTCCTCATTGGTTTTCCAACTCTGAGACACAAGAATTTATGTGACTGATGCCTTCTCTTTTCTTTTAAAATTGCAGAACCTAGAATTGAGACACAGGAGTATTTATTCAATTCTTATACACCATGCTTAATTAATTTAGATTGAATCATGTTTATCCCTAAACTAACTATTACAGAATTATACTTCAATTTGTTGACACCAAGGTGAATTCTCTTAAGTAACTTGTATTTTTTTCTCCATCAAAGGTAGGTATAACAAGACTAAGGAACCAAAAGCCACATTATAAACTGAAATTATATCTAAGAGTAGCAGGAAAAAATGTGAAAGCTTCAGGAATTCTTGTTAAATTTTTGTTTGTAACAACCATATTAAAGTAATTACATATACATATACAATTTGCTGCACATTCTCTATCTGCTCTTTAGAATAATGACTAAATAAGTCTGTAGAACTTCTAAAGTTTACCTTAACATGGAACTACAGACAAAAATTTAGAAGTTTCTAAAGCTTTATTATTATTATTATTATTATTATTATTATTGTATTTTTCTGAAGTGAGAAGCAGGAAGGCAGAGAGACAGACTCCCACATGCACCCGACTGTGATCCACCTGGCAAGCCCACTAGGGGGCTATACTCTGCCCATCTGGGGCCATTGCTCCATTGTAACCAGAGCCATCCTCAGCACCCAGGCCAACTTTGCTCCAATGGAGCCTTGGCTGCAGGAGGGGAAGAGAGAGATAAAGAGAAAGGAAAGGGGGGAGGGGGGAGAAGCAGATGGTTGCTTCTCCTGTGTGCCCTGGCCAGAAATCGAACCCAGGACATCCACATGGCAGGCCAATGCTGTACCACTGAGCCATCTGGCCAGGGTCTTCTAAAGCTTTTACATATATACATATTAAGGTGTGATAAAAATCATTAACGATATTCTAGAGTCAGCCATCTGTCTGGACAGTCTATTAAGCCTATATTATTGTTAACTCTCCCAATCAGAGATTCTAACATAAGGTGCATTAAGAGTCTAACAATAAGACTCAATTTAAGCATCTGGGCATTAATTAGCTTATGAAGACAACAGAGTGTGGAGGAAATACTTAGTTACACTCAGGAAATGTGGGTACTAGTCATGGCTTCTTTCTGTGTAACTTTGTGGAAGGCTCATCACCTGAGCGCAAGTATTTACCTATCATTAAAAATGAACTTTTATCACTTTTCCGTTATATTCCAGTTTTATTATATTACGAAAGTCATTAAAGGTCAGAAACTTGGAATAGTTTCCTATTATAGAATCTTAAGTTACTTAAAATTAGTTAATTAGTTACCACAATACTGCCTCCCCCTCACCTGAAAAAGGGAAGAAACCATACTTTGTCATTGATGTTAAGTGACACAAAATAATTTTAACCCCAAGGATCTCAATAATGTTCAAGTAACTAACAGAACATACCTACCAACTCTTCTCCTTCCAGTATTTTGTCATAATAGAGCTTCTCTTCATCAAACTTTGCACACCAAAGCTAATACAATGAAAGTAGTCTAACACAATATTGGTTTAAACAAAATCCCTTATTTTATCTTTTTCAAAGATTCCAAAACATAAGGTAACTACAGACACAAAAATATCAATAATGATATTCATGCCAGCATTATTTACAATATCGAAGATAGGAAATATCTTAAGCAAAATATAACACTACATACAGTATAATCTCAATTTTATATAAAAAATAAAAACATGTATAGACACATACTAACAATTTCAAAATTCTATATGTAACACACCAAAGATCAAAGATAAATATACTAAATGTTAATAATAATCATCTCTAGGTGATGAATCCCAGGTAATTTTATATATTTTATAAAAACTCCGTTTTTGTCATCTTTCATGAATTCATTAGTTCTGAATAAAGAAAAAAATTACAAAAAATATTCAATCTTTTATAGAATTTGCTTTGAGTAAATGAATTTCTTAACATCTACCGAATATAATCCTTAGGTCTTCAGGGTATCTAAGATGGTAGAAAGAAAATTGAGTATTTTAAAAGCTGAATCAAACTGCTGTGCATTGCTAGTGGAAACAGAAATAGTACAGCCACTGTGGAAAAGTTTGGCAGTTCCTCAAAAAATTAAAGACAGCATTAACCATTGAATCTAGCAAATCCACTTTGGGTATATACCCCCCAAAATTGAAAGGAGGCCTCAAACAGATATTTGGACTCCAATGTTCACAGCAGCTTTGCTCACAAAAGCCAAAACATCAAAACAACCAGAGCAATATGTAAAGGAAATAAGTCACACACAAAGGACAAATGGCGCATGATTCCACTTGTATGAGGTACCGAGAGTAAAGACAAAAATGCAGAGACAAAAAGCAGAATGGTGGTTGTCAGGGGTGGGAAGAGGAGAATATAGGAATTTTTGTTTAATGGGTAGTTTCAGTTTGGGAAGACAAAAAAGCTTTGGAAAAGGATGGTGGTGACAGTTGTACAACAAACAATGTGAATGTACTGCCACCAAATTTTACATTTAAAAATGGTTAAATTGGCCAAGTGAGAGAAAGAGAGAGACAGGCAGAGTGGGAGAGAGATAAGAAGCATCAACTCACAGCTGCTACACTTTAGTTGTTCACTGATTGCTTTCCAGCATGTACCTTGATTGGGGGAGCTCAAGATGAGTCAGTGACCTGCCTGCAACCCTGGGCTCTACCCAGCGACCTTGGGCCTCAAGCCAGCGATGACTGGGTCCTGTTCATGACCCCATGCTCAAGCTGGTGACTTCAGGGTTTTGAACCTGGGACCTCAGCATCCCATGTGGACGCTCTGTCCCCTGTGCCACCTCCAGTCAGGCATATTTTATGTGTATTTTAACAGTAAGAAACTTGAATTAAAAAATGAAAAAGAAGCTCATATATAAATTGGATTGGCCTAAAATCAACATTCCAATAGACTATTAGAAATGTTAACTAAGATATCTGAGCTGCAGCCCATTAACATTAAGCAGAAGCACTGTGTATCTGAAAAATTGTTTCTGTAATTTTCATAAGTAAACGGCTCCCAAAAACAAAACTTAAAATGAAAGTGTTTTAATTTATCTTTAGTGCTGCTTTTTTTTTTTTTTTTGTATTTTTTTGTATTTTTCTAAAGCTGGAAATGGGGAGAGACAGTCAGACAGACTCCCGCATGCGCCCGACTGGGATCCACCCGGCACGCCCACCAGGGGGCAACGCTCTGCCCACCAGGGCGTCGCTCTGCTGCGACCAGAGCCACTCTAGTGCCTGGGGCAGAGGCCAAGGAGCCATCCCCAGCGCCCAGGCCATCTTTGCTCCAATGGAGCTTCAGCTGCGGGAGAGGAAGAGAGAGACAGAGAGGAAGGAGAGGGGGAGGAGTGGAGAGGCAGATGGGCGCCTCTCCTGTGTGCCCTGGCCGGGAATCGAACTTGGGACCTCTGCACGCCAGGCCGACACTCTACCACTGAGCCAATTGGCCAGGGCCTCTTTAGTGCTGCTTTTTAAAGGAAAACATTTCATCAGACAGTGATGAAACTTCTGGATACATGGGAGAATATAAAAAATGGATTTTTATGCCTAATTGTACTTTTTAAAAAAGATGGGATTACAACTTTGTCAATGACAAATTTCAATTAGGATATTATATATATATATTATATATATAATGAATAAAGACATTTTAATGAGACATTTAATACCAAGAACTAAAAGGGAAAGAAAAGGAGAAATCAAAGGTATTACAGAGCTTATGAGCACTTTCAAGAAATAAATTGTTTAAAAACAGAATGTGGCCTGACCAGGCGGTGGCGCAGTGCATAGAGCATCAGACTGCAATGCAGAGGACCCAGGTTCGGAACCCCGAGGTCACCAGCTTGAGTGTGGGCTCATCTGGTTTGAGGAAAAAACCCACCAGCTTGAACCCAGGGTCGCTCGCTCCAGCAAGGGGTTACTTGGTCTGCTGAAGGCCCGCGGTCAAGGCACATGTGAGAAAGCAATCAATGAACAACTAAGGTGTTGCAACGCGCAATGAAAAACTAATGATTGATGCTTCTCATCTCTCTCCGTTCCTGTCTGTCTGTCCCTGTCTATCCCTCTCTCTGACTCACTCTCTGTCTCTGTAAAAAATAAATAAATAAATAAAAACAGAATGTGGTGCGAGTAGGGAACGTTTAAACATGGTGGGAAAGACGCTTACACATATAATCCACTAGGGATAAGAAAAGTCAAGATAGTAGAAACCAGAGACTATCCCAGTTGTCCCAGACAGACATCAGTCAAGGGTCACCAGATTACTCTTTAGAGTAGCCTGAAATACAGCAGCTTTTGAATCAGTGAGGAAAGAGGGAGATAATATGCAACAGTATGAATGCGATACAGTAACACTTACCACACTTACCTTCTATATCGACAGTTGCTGTTTTATGTTTCATTTCTTTTTGTGACACCTGTTGAATATTTTCCCTCTGCTGCTTCGTTTGTTGCATAGTATGGGTTTTCCAGAGTTTCCGTAGCTCTTCTACCTCCGTCTCTGAGTCCTGATTTTGCTCCTTTCCCTGTTTTCCTTTGACAGTTTGCTTTTGTTTGAATTCTATTGCTTCCCCACAAGGCATACTTTCTTTTTCATCCTCTTCTTGGTGTAGTGAATTCTCATTAAGAAAATCCTGGTCTGTATTACCTTTTATATTTATGTTTTCTTTAGGGCCCAATATTTCTTGAATATTATCTGTAGCCTGATCTTCCTTAGCTGTTATTTCAAGATTATTTAAATCAGTTTTAGGAGAAAGAGCCCCAACTTCATTTGCAGAATGTCCAGAATCCGATTTTAACTGATTAGGAGTGGCAGACTCTGATAGGACTGTCAAACATTCTGCTCCACTCTGAGTGACAGTCTGCACAGATTCTGAGGATGCACGAGACAATCGACCTTGTCGCAGCTCATCTGAAGAGACAAGCTCCTCCTGTTTAGGAGAGAGTTCTGATTCTGTGAACACGTCTTCAGAAAGAGACTCCTCGGTGCTCCTAGGAGCAGTGCTGGCACTATCATTACCTGCATCACGGATTCTTGAGTCGATTTCATCAGTATTACTTCTTGTCATTTTCTTCAAATGGCAGAAGTCCCTTCCTGATAACTGATCTATCTCTCTGTCAGTAAACAAAATTAAAAGTTATTAGATTTTTTCAAACTATAGTCTTTTATTGTCTACAAACTTACCACTAAATTAACATTCTAAAAAAAGCATACATTTTTTAACAACATACCAAAATTTCTGATTTATTCATACAGACCAAGTAATAGACAAGCTTTTGCATCAATTGCTTAAGATATGGGAAACATCAATGTAAGATTTCCTAAGTTAATCTACCTGAAGAGATGATGATATAAGTTTTGGGTACAGCTCTAATTCTAAAGTAAAATTTATTCATTGGTAGAATATGAAAAATAAACTTACATAAAATTTTGATTAATATTTAAGTATCTTCATAAAATGACACATTAATTGATATTACACACAAGTACACACACAGTGCTTACTTACATTTAAAGAGATTAAACTAACATATACAGCTCAAATGCACAGCTGAAAACCAACCCCCGGAGAACTGAGACTAAAGTATTTACAGGAATTTTTCAAGCTACCAGAAACTCCTATTAAAACAACTCTAAGAGAACTTGTTCAACTAAAGGGATTTGATATTAGATAGCTGAATGGTTCATAATTACATCTAGATGTCCATGCTAATGGCATCTGTATATGTAAGCAGTAATGTTTACAAGTTAGATACGTAGTTTAAGTTGTGGAAGAAGGTAGTGCAAATATTTGCAGCATAAAAGAAAACAGAAGCCAGTAATTTAAAATGACAGTTACAAATAGTTGGTGGTAAATGAAAACTGCAAAAATTCTTAGTGGAAAAGGTATTAACATTTATGCAAGTTTGAAAATAAAAAAGACAGAAAAAGTAATTCAACACAAAAATAATTGGCTGTCTATGGTGGTGAGAAACTCAAGTTAACCTAACTTTTGGTAGTTTTCAATTTTCTAATAATAAGTATGTATAATATTTATAACTAGAACAATAAAAATTTATTTTTACAAAAACCATTAATGAGTTGAAGTCCAGTTCATATCTCTGTTTCTCTAGTGTGATTTGCTTTGAAGAAACACAAGCATCTAACTTGTGCTATAAAATATGTAACAACAGTGCCATCTACTGGTGATTCACTCAAACTGCATACAGGGTGGGGCAAAAATAGGCCCAGTTGTTTGTATAGAAAAAAATACAATTAATAAACATTAATACAAGAATAAACTGTTTCATGTACTCCTACCTGCAAACCTACTTTTGCCCTACTCTGTATAAAGGGTCTTGGAACCTGATAAATTTTGAGAAACTGTACATGTACATTTAATAAGACTTTTACATAAAAGATAATTAACAAAACAGGATATATATTTATGTAAGTGCTGAAGCCTTCAAGAGTTAATATGACAAAAGACTAAATATTCATTAATTCAATGATGCTTCTACTGCTCAATATAGTTCCAGAACAATACCTTCAAAATCTACTTGCTCAGCAGTTTAAGACAAAAGAAAGCAAATCAAATCTTATACCTCATTTTTGCCATGTATGACATTACTCTGAAAAACCTGATTTTGTCACAAATATTGTTTTAAATCAGTTCATAAGGGAGAACTGAGTGATATTTCTTTTTGGAGAAATTCTAAAGAAATACTTAGATCAAGTGCATGGTCTTTCCAGGTGATACTGTGAATGATAAAACAGTGGTGTCCCAGAGGAAGAGCCCTAGGACATTCTTACAGAATAGTTATGGATCATTCAGCATAGGAGAATCTCAAAACACAAATGAAAACACAGCACAACAGAAAGTGAATTTTTACCAATGACTGACAGTATATGATTACATATATAATCTTGTTCTCTTTTCATCTAACCCTTCACTCCTTCACCTTTACCTCATCCCTCCACCCACTCCAATAATCCTCAATTACTGAACCTGACTTTGAATGATCTATAAAAATAACTTACACTAGCAGATATCCTAGGAATTATCTGCACCTGTAAAGATGAGTTTACTAATAATATCTACTGAGTGGGAGGTATAATTAAGACTTTTTTTGTGTGTGGCAGAGACAGAGTCAGAGAGAAGGACAGATAGGGACAGACAGGAAGGGAGAGAGATGAGAAACATCAATTCTTCATGGCGGTTCCTTAGTTGTTGTTCACTGATTGACTTCTCATATGTGCCTTGATGGGGGGTTGGGGGGGGCTTTAGCAGACCGAGTAACCCCTTGCTCGAGCCAGAGACCTTGGGCTCAAGCTGGTGAGCCTTGCGCAAACCAGATGACCCGTGCTCAAGCTGGCGACCTCGGGGCTCAAACCTGGGTCCTCTGCATCCCAGTCCAATGCTCTATCCACTGCGCCACCACCTGGTCAGGCTAATTAAGACTTTCTGAATAAAGGAATTTTATTCTCCACAGGTATCCTAATAACTCACGAACTCAGCCTCAAAAGCAAAAATAATTTGCTCTTCTCCTCCTCTGTAATAGTTCTACCCCTCGAGATTAATATTAAAAGAGCCTTCATCACCCACTGAACTAATACAGGGATATATATCTTAGTTTCGGAGTGAGGCTAGTTTTTAAACTGTCGATAGAATCATGTAAGGAGGAATGCGGAGTTCTTTTCTTTTACATAGCAATTTTTTTCCTTTCTACTTCCTCCTTTCTGTGTATACCTACCTTTTAATCTCCTTTATTTTTTATTCCTCCCTTTTCTCTCTAGTCATTCCTTTAGCCAAGCACATTCTGTGCAAAGGCTCTGCTGATCTGTAGTCTCACAGTTATGTTACCTGGATCACAATCAGATAACTAAACATTCCCAACCAGTATATTCCAAGGTTCATATTTGTGTAATTTTTGGATCTTCTCCCTTATGTTTTACACTTCTGAGAAAAAAGGATGCAAACATATAAATGAATAAATAAAAAACAAAGCTGCTCTGGCGGTAACAATGGCAGGTCTTCACTCATGGGGCCTCTCCAAATCCCACCCCCAAGAGGCTCTTCTAAGAAAAATTTGAAAGCTACCCTTGATTACTTATATTACCTTAAATTACTTGTATAAATAATTTAGAATTCTGAATGCTATGTCTGAATTTAAAATCTAGTAAACAGTGTAATAAATGAGTATTATGGGTTACTTTTAAATATCCAGTTCTCTGACCAAATATACAAATATTAAGCTAAAGCAACTCCTAACTATTCTAAGTGAATTGAGAATAATCTTTTCAAAACTACATATACTTGTTTCATTATTAATAAAACAAAGAAAGCTATAATAAAGTAGTAAAAATGCTTAAAGAATCTTAGACTAGGGTCAACTATCTAAATGCAATAAAATTGCAAAGGAGTATAAAAAACACTCTTACATGGGTAAGGATTCCTTTATTTTGCTATCCAAAATTTCTTTGTACATTGCAGCTGACATCACCTCTTCCATTGGACACATGATCCCATATTCCTCACAGCCATTCTCTTGAACCAAGGGGTCAGTTTTATGTGGATCAAACATTATATTATTTGGTGTAACTAGCAGCACACCACTGACTGTGCCCTAAGATAAAAAATAAAAAAAAAAGAAAGAAAACCATGTTTAATCTTCAAAGTTTAAATTTTCAAAAAGTATTCTAGCTATTTTTGCTAATTTTCTTCTGATATTAGGCCACCTACTACATATAAAAGCAGTACATTCAAGCACTAAGGCATTTTCATGGAAATGTTTATAACAGATTTTCCCAGTAAATTCTCTTTAGCAGAGGCAATATACAAAAAATATTATATTTACCCTCAAACAATCTAGTCAGGTGTAAATTTTGCAGCCTCAGTAAAATACTAAGTTCTATCAGCAGGAGAACTCGAGTAACATAGACAGGACTGCAAACTCCAGGAAGGCACGGGCCATATTTTACATTAATTCGGGTACTGCTTCCTGTGTGGTTTCCTCACTAGAGGTACCAAGTAGAGTTTTATGTACACAACACAGGTTTAATAAATAATGTTGACAATACAACCCATTATAAAAAGAAAGCAGTATAATCTCTTTAAAAATATTATTAAAAACACCTGCTTCACTTGACTCGGCTACTATCTCGGCATGTGACCTTGGGCAAGCAAGGCCTCTGGGCCTGAGTTTTTTAATCTATAAAATTGGGTAGATTAGAGGACCTACAAGGTACACTGCAATCACTTTTAATTTAATCATTAAAAGCTATATAGTTTTAAATATATTCATACAAATAGTGATGCTGAATATGAAGAGTCTAACACTCATTTGATAAGGAGCCAACCTAAGCCCATAAGAAGCCCATCCCACTAGTATTAGCTAATTTACTGCATGCTTTGTATGCACCATGCTTTATACACATTATTGTTCATCTGGTCATTAGAGTCAGCTCTGAGATGAGTACACAATTGAGGAAATTAAGGTTGAGGGAGACTGGTCCTAAATAATAACATAGCTAGCTAGTTAAGTGGTAGGAACAAGATTTAAAATCCAGTCAATCTGTGCTTTTACTATAATCCCTTCACATAGAAGCAGAAAAGTATACAATCATTCCAACCAAAGAGTCAAAATACCTTAATTCCATATTTTAACTCCCATTCCAATATATTCTATAAGTGTAAAAATTAAGAGACAGAAAGAATTCTAAAAAAACCCAAATAGTTACCTCAAAGTTGTCTTGTGTTTTTTTCTGAAGCTACTAAGGAAAGAAAAAACTTAAAACCTTTGTAATATGGTATCACACCCTACTTCCAACTCCATACTCAGCTCTGTGAATTTACCTGGTTTAACATTAAAAACATAAAACTACCTTTAAAAATAATCAAGAAAAAAAATATCCTACTAAAAATGGTCACATAATCACTAATGGAAAAAAAGCTACTATAAATGTTCAAGATAATAAAATATACTTATCATTTACAGTTAGGGAATCAATCTAAAACTATGAATACAATTTCTTTTAGTTAAGACCGACCAGGGGCCACCAAAATAAATAACTTCATATAAACCATATCCTAATCACCTTTTGATTAATATTTTAAATAGATTCAAATATATCAGTTTGTACTTCTGTATCATATGCCAACTCAATCTAATGGAAGATCGTAAAGTATGCTGTAGGAACATTTACATTGCCAGGAATAACCCAAAAACAGATAGTCAAAAGCAGAGTATATACGATGTAAAAATACCTTAATATATATTCCATATATTCAAGAATATAGAAGAAAGATTGTTCAAGCTAAGCAGGGATTATGAAGATATAAGAGACCCTGTTTGAACTTACAGAACCAAAATTACACTGGATAGAATAGCAGATTAGACATGGGAAAAATATTTGTGAACATAAAGATATAGCCATCGAAATTGTGCATAATGAAAAAAAAAAGAACAGAGTACCACTGAATTATGAGAAACAACATCAAGCAGCCCAAACATGCATAATGAGAGTTCCCAAATAAAGGAGAATGAGAAATAATATTTGAAGAAATATGGCCAAAAAGTTTACACATGTGATGAAAATTATAAACCCACAGATCCAAGAAGCTAAATGAACCTCAAGCAAAAGCAAAAACAAAAACAGGAACAAAAAACAAACCCCAGTAAGGCATATCATAATCAAATTGCTCAAAAAGTGATAAACAGACCATCTAAAATGCAACCGGAAGAAAAAATTATATTTTGTACAGAACACCAAATATAAAAATAGCAAGAGACGTCCTTCAGAAACAGACAATGCAAGCCAGAAAACAGTGGAGTTCTGAAATAAACACCTTTAAAATTCCGAGAAAAAAGAAAACCCTGTCATCCTAAAATTCTATGCTCAATGAAAAGATCTTTCAAATACAAAGTAATTGCCAAAGATAGAGGATAACAAATAAACTTATGAAAATATGCTCAACATCATAAGTCATTAGGGAAATGCAAAGTAAAACAATGAGTTACCACTAAAGACCAATTAGCATGGCTAAAGTCTAAAACGCTGACAACAATGAATGTGATGAAGTGGAGCAACAACAACTCTTACTGACTGCTGGTAGCAACACAAAATGATATAACCATTATGGAAGACATTTTGGTAGCTTCTTATAAATTTAAACATAATCTTATATGATCTGGATCTAACAAGAGCACACTTTAGTATTTACTCAAATGAGGTAAAAACTTTTGTCTACACAAAAAGCCTGCATGTGAATGTCTACAGTGGCTGTACTCATAAGTGTCCGGATTGGAAGCGAATAAGATGTCCTTCACTTGGTGAATGTGTAACATCCACACAGTGAATTATTATTCAGCAATTTTAAAAAAAGAGCCGTCAAGTCACAAAAGACATGGACGACCCTTAGATGCATACTGCTAAGTGAAAAAAGACAATTAAAATCATACACTCATACTATATGATTCTAATTATATGACACTATATTAAGGGCAAATCTATAAAAACACTATAATAAGGGCAAATCTATAAGGCAGTAAAAAGATTAATAGCTTCTAGGGGTTGAGCAGGAGGAAGGAATAGGCAGAGCACAGAGGATTTTTAGGACAATGAAACCATTCTCTATGATACTGTAATGGTGGATAGATGTCATACATTGTCAAAGCCCACAGAATGTACCATATACAAAGAGTAAATTCTAATATAAGGTATGGAAACCCCTTTAAAATATAAAGACATAAGCCAAAAGTCAAACAACAGAAAAGATAAACCATGTTAACACTAATTAAATGGAATATAAGTATCCACCAAAGTAAGTTTCATTGCAAGAATGTTACCAATAATGAAACAAGTCAATCGATCAGGGCAATATAAGAATCTTAAACAATTTTATACCTAATGGCAGTTTCAAAACACACAAAACAAAAACAGAAATGAAAGGTGAAATAGACAAATGCACAATTATAGTAAGATATTTCAACATCCTTCTATCAATAATTGATAGAACATACAGAAAATCAGTAGGAATACAGAAGAAAACTATCTTAATGATAGCAGAATGTATATTTCAAGCACAAATGTAGTATTTATCAAGAAATACATTCTGAACTATAAAATAAGTCTTGAATTAAGCCTTCAAAAAGTAGTTATGTTCTCTAACTGCATGGAATAACATTAAAATTCAATGAACAAGATATTTTAAAATCCCCAAATGTTTAGAAAATAACACTCTAAATATTCCAGAGCGAAAAAGAAATAAAGATATTATGAACTGATTGACAATAAAAATACAACATATTGAGATTGTAGATGCAATTAAAACAGTATGTAGGAGGAAACT